>NC_048236.1:26130609-26359438 GCF_002007445.2 Ailuropoda melanoleuca
TAGAGGTAGGGACACACTTCTAAGAAAAGGTAACATCTGATATTTGGAAGCTGAATATAGCAATTTCCATTATGGCTAAAGGCCAGCTCATCTTTTCCATGGTAGTAGAGTCATTTATACATTTATACATGTGTTTTGTTTAGATCTGGGTAACTTTCTTTAGATGTTCCTCTTGGTTAATCTTCCTGTTTACCTTTGATCATATAATTACCTAATTTCAAAATTGACAAGCGTTTTATCCCTCATCCATCTCTGTGGCTCTCAAATTTTGTTGTGCACCGGGATTACTTGGACAGATTACTAAAACATAGATTTCTGGGCCCCACTGCCGAGTATCTGATTCTGAGGTGGAAATTGAGAATTTGCATTTTTTAAGTTCCCAAGTAATGCTGCTGCTACTGGTTCATGAACCATACTTGTCTGATCATCAGAAGCAGCTCCTGGCATCCACTCCTAGAGATTCAAATTTAGTTGAATTTGGGTAGGAACAAGGAATCTATCTTTTAAAATATATCCCTAATTGATTCTGATTATCAATGGAGTTTGGGATCCACTGACATAGTCTAGATGGCCTCTCATTTCACAGATGATAAAATTGAGATGTAGGAAAGTTATGAGAACTCATAAAAATTACACAGCTAACAGAGAGCTGAGCAAGCTCTCTTTCCCACTGTACCTCAATTTTTTTCCCTTCAAGAAACCATAATGAGAATTCAGTCTCTACCAAATCAATACTTTTATCATAACATTCAATGTTGTCCAAAAATCTCTTCTTTATACCTACTGCCCCAACGATTATTCTTGGATAAAATTAGGACAGCTCCAAGTATATAAAAAAGTATCTACTATATTCTATGAAAGGGGCTGGATGGATTCAGATTAGGATAACAGTCCCCTTTTTCAAGGAACTTCCAGACAAGTAGCAGATGACACAGTCCCGAACACGCTCAAATATACAGCCTCACACAATGATAATAAAAGACTTATTTAGTAAGTGCTAGTGAAGAAGGAGAAAATGTCGGATGATTAAACAGCTATTTATATAGATCTCTTTGCCAGATACTGTGCTAACTTTTTAGGGATGCAAAAGTATTAAAACTTGGCTTTCTATCTAAAAAAATCATAATACAACTATGTAAAACACAACTGACTTTACACTGTAACATAATTAATCTATAAAAATGGCATGAATAAAATGCTATCAGAACGTAGAGGTGGGAGAGATTAATCCAGCTGGAATATTTGGAAGAGTTCACAGACAGGGTGACAGAAAACGCATTTACACATTTATACATAGGTTTTGTTCAGATTTGGGTGCTCTTCCTTTAGGCTTTCCTCTTGATTAGTCCCTGCCAGGTGAAGAGGCAGCAGAGCAAAAGCACAAGGTGATCCTGTGACATGGTCTTTTTCAGAATAGATAGTAGAGCGATAGGGCTAGAACGAAGCATGCGGAATCAGGGTAGTATTCATGAAAGTGCATTTGAGCTGGGCTTTGAAGGATGCATAAGATCTGGTAAATAATACTAACTTTTGCACACATTATTAATTATACTAATTAATTTTAGAATTCTTCATCCTTTATTTCCAAACTGCAGAAAATTTTACCAATCCCCTGGGTTCAAATCAATGCCCCTAAGATTTCCCACATCGGTATTTATTAACCCTATCTGAGTATTACAGCTACCTCTGGTACTTAAAACCAAAACAGAGCAGAAGCCCCCGGCTCCCCTTGAGAGGTTTTGATTCTGGAGATTTCTATCCAAGATGCCTGATGGTGGCACCTTGGGATTTCTAATTGGTAGTTTTTCATAGCTCATTCTGAACCAATGGCCTACCGAATGCCAAAACCTAGAATGAGTTAAAAATGTAATTGCCCAGTTAAATGTTTCTCTGCAACTTAAATGTTTCAGTAAGCTCTTTGTACAATTTTATTTTCTTTATACCAGGAAGATAATTTTAATGTGCATACCTACTCTGAGATCCTAATAGGTAAAATCAGAGAAAAATTTCCTACGTAAACATTTTGAGGATAAGGAAACTCAATCTGTTTATCCTCTCATGTCCTCATATATGCTTCCATCAAGAATTGCCATCCCACTGTACTCATTTGGATTAAAACAAAGCAAGGATTTTAAAAGTACATAATTTTAAAATAAATATTATTTCATGATTTAAAAATAAATATTTGTAGATTGCTCTAAGATGAATTCTAGCTCATCAATCAAATTGAACCAAATTGCTCAGATTACATAAATGTTAAAGACAACCTCAGGAAATAAAAATATCTAACTGACCCCTATCAGATATTGAAGAGTTAGTCATTATTGAATATTGCTGCATTTCTAAATTCTGCGCTTTTGACGCTCACTCACATTAGTCATAGAGCTTTGTGTGGGTGGATAATGTGGTTAGAGCAGTTGTTGATGACTTGTTTTTCTTTGACCATTTAGTAAGCATTTTTAATGAATAAGGTTTCAATTATTTGTATGCCTTCACAGGCTATAATCAATGCATCATTTCAAAATATAAATAAAGTATTTTTATTTTTGAGACATGATGTTCTGAAGAGTCAAATCCCATAGCTGTCTATTTAATTAGATCTTGCTGGGTCGGAATTTTATTATTAGGCATTCCATTAGCTCACTATTCAAGGTCAATGTAGATATGACTAAGAAAATTGTGTTTTCTCATGGACCGAAGATGTGACCTTGGAGAGCAAAGGAAAGGATGACATTTCAATATGATAACATTTTAAAATCTTTTATAAGTATCTTTTTCTGAGTTCTGTAGATACTATACTCCCCACCCCTTTGGTCCTTCAATGAGAAGAAATTAGCATACATGATACACAAGGACTAATACTTTGAATTCATGTAAAAATAATAGAATATAAGATGCTATTCCAAAGTTTAGTGTTTATGAGCTGTCTCATGTGTGAATTGTGTCCTCTCTGCTTGTCATACATATCTTTTTCATCTTATGTGAAAACTTATGTATATCAGGCATCATATTTCAATGTTGTGTTTCTTAAAAATGAGATTTAGTATGGCATTTACATTTAAAAATAAAGATAGAGCCTAAGGTGTTATATAAAGTGATAATAATAGACAGTTTTGTTTTGTGTAAATCTGAAATACACCTGCTGTGTGTGTAATGATGAAGATTGAAAAATAATGGAAGAATTCTATTCTGATCGAACTCAGATAGTTTATTAGGCACAGCTAATTTGATACTCACCCCTACTCTAAAGTAGGTATTATTAGCTGTACCTTACAAGTGAAAATCTTGAAGTAGAGAGTTTAAGTAATTTAACCCGTAGTTGAAGAAGTGGCAGGACTGGGCTTTGAACCTAGGTAATAGGCTCTAGGATTTCCGATCTTAATCACCACATTATACTGAGAGAAGAATTTACCTTTATAACTCTTAACATTACGATTCAGGCTGGGGGTAAGAAAGCACCTTATGAGAGAAAAGTGTAATTTTTGCAGCTTTGTAACGTTGAACAAATTATTTTAATACTCTGCCTGCTGTATGAGAAAGTTCATTTGCTGAAGTAGAAAAGTGTGTTTAAAGTACAAATAAATAACATACATTGGGCATGAATTTTTAAGATAGTAGCAAGAACACTGAACTTAGAATCAAGAATTATAATCTCTAGACCCATCTCTATCTTTGTCTAGAACCTTCATTCTCTATGCACCAAAGCACCACGGGACATGAGCACTGAACTCACGGTACAGTGAGGTGTCTTAATATTTTTCAAGGAAAACGTAGTGACACTTTTCGTACGTTGGACACTGCTCAAAGTGCTAGCTCAAGGTAGTTCGTGGTTTTGACGTTATGTCACACTACATTCAATTACATCATACTTTTGTGAGGCTGAAGTTTCAACAGTCACTGTGATAGAAAAGCAAGTAACACATGAAAATCAATGTGGAACAGAAATGAGGGTGGGGGTGTACAACCTGATTCCAAGGTTTGAGAAATCATGCTGTGTCTCACAGGAAAGTATACCCCATTAGTAAATAATTGTGGTTAAAAATGAAATAGAGATGCTATTTTTTTCTTTCAATCAACATGTATGATATTGTTTAAATGGCTGCTGAGTTGTTAGAGCATAAATAATGTATTACGTTGTTTGGATGTAACTACTTAGTAAATGGAACTGGTACATGTTTATTTTGTACTAGAAGCATCATGAAAAATTTGCTGAGAACCTAAGGGCCCTGTGAACTGAAAAAGCTTAGGAAACTTTGCAATAGAAATTTGGTTTTTGGTATTTTGAAGTATTTTTTTGTTGGCTTCAATTTTATTATCTGAGAAATGAATGGGCCAGAACAGATGGCCTCAAATTCTAGTCTAATTCTAACAGGTAATGACTCTATGACAAGGCAGAGGGTAATGTAGGTGACTTTGATGATTTCTTGCCACAGTCTCCTTTAGTACTTAGCCCTATCTTAAATTGGGAAAAACACAGAATGCAGCTGTCCTGTGTGATGATTTTCTAATGTATTTCAAACCAAATCTTTTAAAACAGATTAACTGCTGCATGTAGATGAATTAGTCATTTTACAAATATATCTCACTTATCTCTTTTATCTATGGAGCTCATGATGTTTTTGTTTGTTTGTTTTTATTTTTTGGCATTCAGGTGTTTTCTCCACTTGTTAAGACAAGGAATTAGAAAAGTCCAAGAATAAGTGAAAATGTGCACTTTGTAAATATTGGAAAACCTAGAGTGTCTGAACTACCTAAGCAAATAGTGTCCCATGAAAATTTCAAACCGAAAACAAGTATCTCACTGTTTTCAATAAAAATTCTGGCTAATAGCTACACTACAATTGCATTCTTTTATATTGCCAACTTACACAAGGACGTGCTCATTTAGAAAATCTTTGAATATGTGTCTATAAAAATAATACTTGTTACATGGAAAAGTATTAGATTCTTATTAGGCATCTATCAAATAACTGCTATCATTTGGGACAACATGGTGAACCTGGAGGACATTATGTTAAGTGAAATAAGCCAGACATAGAGGGACAAATGTTACGTGATACTGCTTACATGAGGAATCCAGCGGCCACTCATAGAAGCAGAGAGTAGAATCGTGGTTGCCAGGGGCTGGCGGGAGGAGGGCAATGGGGAGGTATTCGTCAAAGGGTACAAAGTTTCAGTTATACAGGATGAGTAAGCCCTAGAGATCTACTACACAGCATAGTGCCTATAGTTTACAAACTCTATTGTATTTCTTGAAAGTTTGTTAACAGAGTATATCCTATGTTGTGTTCTTATCACAAAATAAGTAATAAAGAGGGCAGGGGGAAACTTTTGGAAGTGATGGATATGTTTATGTTCTAGATTGTGGTGATGGTTTCACAAGCATATACTTATCTCCAAACTTATCAATTTACATACATTAAATATATATAGCTTTCTTAATATCAATCATACCTTAATAAAGTTGTTTTTTAAAAAAATTTCCTCTAAGAAGCAAAGAGAACACTTGGTGTTTTAAAATAAAAATGAAGACTAGTAAATGTATAAAAGCTTAGAGATGATCTACTATTTCCAAAAAAATTTAGATGCATTATAAGACCTTGGTTGGATCACTATGAGGGTATCAACCCTGGAGACAAATCAGCAATTTCTGTTCTTTACAGTCACAGTTCTATCCATTTTTGTGAGCTGTCTATTTAGGCATTTGTATATATTTGTTTCAAATACTGTTGCTATAAATTGATTTCGTTTCCTATTGTATTAGTTTCCTATTGCTGCTGTAACAAATTATCACAGACGTAGTGGTGTTGGCATTGCAAATTTATTCTTAGTGTTTTCGAGATCAGATTTCTCAGTGAGCTAAAATCAAGGTGTTAGCAGGGCTGTGTTCTCTCTGAAGCTCTAGGGGAGAATCTATTACCTTGCCTTTTTCAGCTTTTAAAGGCTGTTCTCATTCCTTGACTTGTGACACTCTTCCATCTTAAAGCCAGCAACGGCCTCACTTTGACCTCTGTTTCCAAAGTCACATCTTCTTTGACTCTGCTGCCTCCTTCTTTCCTTTATAAATGCTGTCGTGATTACTGGCTCCCACCCAGATCTTCACAGTCCCTTCTTCCATATAAGGTAACATCTTTGGGGGGGGTGTAATAATTCTGCTTATCACATTAAGGTATGCCTTGCTTCATGCAACAGAAGATTTTAGGAGGCAGTATAAATATTCTATGAAGGCTCTAAGTTTAGTTGATTAACTCCCTTTAGTTGAAATATAGAATTCAGGTTTATGTTTGGTAGAATAATTATAAATCATTCACTAATCAGCTATTACCACATATTTCTTTAGATAAAGTTATAAGTTATAGCAAGAAAGTGAAATGATGAATCTTGTAGTATAAAAGATTTTCTACAATCTGAAAATAGGTTTTTAAAATTTGTATCAGGTTTCTATTTGTCTGAAATGAACCTGAAGAACATTTACAAATACTTTTTTTTAAATGTTTTTTTATTATATTATGTTAGTCATCATACAGTCCCNAAATTTGTATCAGGTTTCTATTTGTCTGAAATGAACCTGAAGAACATTTACAAATACTTTTTTTTAAATGTTTTTTTATTATATTATGTTAGTCACCATACAGTCCCTCCCTGGTTTCTGATGTAAAGTTCGATGATTCATTAGTTGCTTATAACACCCAGTGCACCATGCAATACGTGCCCTCCTTACTACCCATCACAAATACTTTTATAGTAAATAAGCATATAAATAAATCACCCTGATTAGAAGTTAATTTTTATCTAGAAAGATAGAACACGTCTTTAGCTTATGCTCCAGGAAGAAAGTTCTTTCATACCAAAAAGGGCTTAAAGTGCCCCATGTATTGGCATACTATGTGGAGCTTGTTGAGTTCACACAGATTTCAGCTGCCAAGGACGCAATACCATCAGAGAGAAACAGCTGTAACATCATAGAGCTATTTACTTGTACAAGAAAAGCAAGGTGGCCAGTTTTTGTTTTAGAACAGAGGTTCTCAAACTATAATATGGATAAATACTACCTGGGGAATCATATTAAATTACAGATTCCAATTCAGATCTGAGGAGTCTTCAGTTTATTATGAGGTTCTAAGTGATGCTATTGGTCTCTGAACCACACTTTGCACAGCAGCGTTGTAGAACATTCTGGAAAGAGCAAAGACTATTATAGAAATAACTTATAAAAACACTATTCCTTTTTTTAAATTATGTTCACTTAGCCGCTGTACAGCACATCAATAGTTTTTGATGCAGTGTTCAATGATTCATTAGTTACATGTAACGCCCACTGCTCATCACAGCACGTGCCCTCCTTAATACCCATTACCCTGTTCCCCCATTCCCCTAACCCCCTCCTTTTTGAAACCCTCAGGTTGTTTCCCAGGGTCCATAGTCTCTCATGTTTCATCTCCCTCTGATTTCTCCCCCTTCATATATCCCTCCCTTCCCCTGTGGTCCTCCATGCTATTGCTTATGTTCCACATATGAATGAAACCATATAATTGTCTTTCTCTTCTTGACTTACTTCACTTAGCATAATCCCCTCCAGTTCCATTTATGTCGATGCAAATGGTAGGTACTCATCCTTTCTCATGGCTGCATAATATTCCATTGCATATATGTACCACATCTTCTTTATCCATTCATTTGTTGAAGGGCATCTCGGCTCCTTCCACAGTTTGGCTCTTGTGGATATAGCTGCTATGAACATTGGGGTGCATGCGTCCCTTCTTTTCACTACATCTGTATCTTTGGGGTAAATACCTAGTAGTGCAATTGCTGGGTCATAGGGTGGCCCTATTCTTAGCGTCTTGAGGAAACTCCATACTTAAAAACACNTATGAACATTGGGGTGCATGCGTCCCTTCTTTTCACTACATCTGTATCTTTGGGGTAAATACCTAGTAGTGCGATTGCTGGGTCATAGGGTGGCCCTATTCTTAGCGTCTTGAGGAAACTCCATACTTAAAAACATTATTCTTAACACATTACTTTGAGTAAGCACTTAAGTGAAAACCAAAAATTTTGTTGTGAGTGCTAATAAGAAACAAAAAATGGACACCTCAATAAAGATTGGGTGGGACATATGGTTATCACCATTTCTTTAGTGAGGAAGAACTGAAACTATGCTTTAATTAGAAACTTCTGTATACACTTTCTAGTAAGTTCTGAGTAGGAACATATGGTACAAAAGTACTGTTCTCATTATAATGTGTGAATTTATTTCCAAATGGATGGATCTTTTTGTTTGTTTGAAGAATACCTTACATTACTTTATATATACAGTTGGCACCACTGGTTTGTTCTATTTCTGGAATCAAGTTTCGATGCCCAGAGTGGGAAAACCTAGGTGAGTCCTAAACCTTAACAATTTCATTCTTATTTTTGTAGTTTAGTTATTACAGAGCTCTGTATTTAAAGTTAATAGTGTTTCTCTTACTTAAAAATAATTAGATGATAAACACACACACAAGTAAATAAATAATACAATTTCAGGCAGGGGATGGATGCAGGGGAAAAGAATGGACAGTGAGGGTATTGGGTTGAGCAGAAATTAGATGAAGTTAGATAAAAGTCTGGGATAAAAATTCTAAACTGAGAGGAATAGAAGGTATACAAGTAATGACTAAGAGAACAGCTCGGCTTACCAGCTGGATGAGAAAGTCTGTGTGGCTAGAGGGAAATGAATGAAGAAAAGAGGTGGGGGAGACAGTCTTGAGTTTGTAGGGGACAAATGATGCAGCACTTTGTGGGCTGTGAAGTTAGGAAGTTTGGATTTTATTCCAAGTGTGATGGAAATATACTAGAAAGTCACAGGGGTAAAAGGAACAGATTAATGACTTCAGAGCAACAATCCATTATTTGACCTTCTCCCTCCCTGTTTCTCATCAGAGCATCTATTACTCTATTTCCTATTTACTGATTTCATGGCCTGTCTTCCAATATGGAATGTGAAAGCTTTGGACCTTCATATTGCCCTTCAGCGTATCCCCTCTGCCCAGAACACTGCCTGACCTATGATAATTTCTTAGTAATTTCTTCTTTTCTGAAGGTATGGGTAGGTAGGACTTGTTGGTTGATAGTTTGAGGAGAAGATACAAGAAGAAAGAGTCCAACATAACCATCATTTTTTTTCTTCTGAGACAGTGGATAAAAATGGCACAATGTACCACAGCTGAAAAAATATTAAATTCCGAAAGATACATTTGTTTTGGAAAGAAATAAAAAATGAGTTTACCTTGAAATATATTAAAATTTGGGTAATGGTGACATATTCAAGGGGGAAATTTTCTGCAGAATATTTCAAAATGTTTAGAGAGGAGAGACTTCTAGAGTGAAGTTTATTCTCACAGAACACTAGTTCCATGTGATTCAAGAGGTGTTCTTCCAAAGAAAATTCACAAAGGTCACATCTACTCACAGGATCCTTCTTTTACCCTTTTCTTGGCCTTGTACTTCTCCATGTCTTCATTTGAATCTATACTAACTGTTTTCAGGATGTCCTTACAGCTGATTTTCTTTATCATAGTGATGATTTATTATAATAATTGTCTCAAAATTTATATATTTTTGTATTAATTTTAGCTAATTGCATGTATTTTAATTTTTACCATGTTCTTCTAAAAAATTTCCTAATTTTGCTTAAAATCTGTATTTTATCTTTTATGGTTGTTGTTCTAGAAAAGCAAACATAGCATATAAGTGTATGGCAGGCATCTGAGAGGAATGCCTTAGGAATTTCCATGCCCTAAAAAACAGTGGTTTGACATTTGGAGTCTGCCATCCCTACTGCTATCAGTTGGCTTTTTATAGCTCTCCTAGCCCCCTAGTTCTAGTTCTAGTCCTGATCTCATGTTTTTCTGTTCTAAATAACACTGGGCATTATGGACTGAATTGTGTCCCCCTCCAAATCTATATGTTGAAGTCTTAACTCCCAATGAAACTCAATTTGGAGATAGGCCCTTTAAGGAGGTAATTAAAGTTAAATGAAGTCATAAGGTAGGTCCTAATCCAATATCACAGATATCTTTGTAAGAAGAGAAAGAGACACCACGGGTGCACGCACACACACACACACACACACACACACACACACACAGAGCAAAGGCCACACAAGGACACAGTGAGAAGGTGCCCATCTGCAAGCCAAGAAGAGAAGCCTTAGGAGAAACCAAAACTGCCAACACCTTTATCTTAGACTTCCAGCCTCCAGAACTGTGAGAAAACAAATTTCATTGTTTTAAGTCACATAGTCTGTGGTATTTTGTTATAGCAGCCCTAGGAAACTAATACACCAGGTTCTTAACTATCATTGATGTGTGTCAAGCTTGCTGTGGTACACATAGCTTCCTCTTTCAATTGGTGGGCAGAACTCAACACATAGCTCTACTGAATAGAAGGGGACAAGTAAGTGTAGTGTCCCAAGAGGAGAGCAGAATGGGGTACTGGGAAGGGCTAGTGGTGTACACCACATGCCTAGTTGTTGGTTGTTTCTCTTAATGAGTTACAGTGATTTCTCATCCTCTTCATATTGCCTCTCTGAGACTCCATCCTCCACGTTTGATTACACTTTTTCCATTTATAGAATGTAAGTTTTTCATAACTGACTATTCAATACCACTGCTACATAGTGATCTGATCTAGGAAGCCTATTTCTCATTACAAAATAGTTCATATTCAGAAGATTAAAATTAAGATTACTATAAGAATTCATGTTCAATTAATAAAGGTATATTTAGGTATAATAGGTATTATAGTAAAGGTATATATATTTAAAGGTATTATATATGTAATATATAATATAATATATATTAATATACACAGCTATGTTTTTCTGTTCTGATGACTGAGAGGGTCTAAAAGAAAAGACATTTCAGTAGGAACAATCACACTTAGTGCCCAGGTCTTGGATTTTAGGACATTCTCCAATAAAAAGAACCAGGTGTTCTTGGAGAAAATGGCTGACTCTAGGACAGGGTCAGGATGAGCCTGCAGCAACTAACTTAAAAGAAATTAAGAAATCCACAATGATGGGGATGAAGGAGATGTGCAAAAAGAACCTGGGAGCCAAGTGAAAGGGCAATCAGTGGGCCAAACTGGAACAGTTTGAGCAACAACAATGACAACAATAACAAATAGTATCAGATTATAATCCAAATTATAAAATGAATATCTGTGAGTCCATATTGATGGAAATAAATTACAAGGTAAATTAGTACATAAAGAATAGAAAAATCTTCTGTGCAAAATGCCAAATAAATTATGGAGATACTGTGCCCTAAAGGAAGGGAAGCATAAGTCCCTACTTCTTAAGTATGGGGTGTACATAATGACTTTATTACAAATGTTACAATATAGAAAAGTGGAAAAAGCAATAGCTTAATGGTGGAGAAACCTGACAAACATGACTTTAGCTGGATGATCAAGGTGAACATCTACAATCAGAAATTATGCTGACGGTATGTAATGTTGATATGATGTGATGAAAATGGCATTTTGCCTCTGTGATACTCCTCCACAAAACCCATAACCCCAGGATAATTTGAGAAAAACACAATTTTATAGAGGGACCTCCTATAAAAACCTGGTCTGTACTCCTCGAAGGTGTCAAAGTTATCAAAAACAAGTTTGAGAAACTGTCATAGTCAAGAGGAGCCAAAAGAAACATGACGATTAAAGGTACTGTGGTATCCTGATGGGATCCCGGAACAGAAAAAGGGCATTACGTAAAAACTAAGGAAATCTGAATAAACTATGGGCTTTAGTTAATAATAATGTATGAATAGTGGTTTATTAATTGTAACAAATGTAGCATATAGTGAGATGTTAAAAATTGAAAATATACTATTTTTATATCTGTATACATTTTCTATAAATCTAAAACTGTTCTTTAAAATATATATTATTAACAAAAAATAATTGGGAGAAAATATTTCAATTACTGATTGCATCCTATATACTAGGACCATGCTAGGAGCTTTTTGTTCATTGCAGCTCAGGGAAACAGCTGCCCATCCTAAGTGAATGCAATCCTCTCGAATGTTGCTAAATGTTAGAACATTTATGTTAGAAAAAATCCCATATGTTCGAAGCTTTGAAACCCTTTTTTCTCTTGCTATACAGCAAGCTGATGTTGGCATAGATAAGAAGGGGTAAAATTATTTAATGTATTTAATGTTAAAACTATGATTTTTAATTACCTGGCATATGTAAGAGGAACTTTTTTCTTTTGATGCTGATTTAGCAAACTTGAAAATGAACATGGTGTGTCATGGCAATTATGTTATTTCTGTCAGGGCGCATGCACATTTTTTAGATATCTGGTCTCAATTTGATAGTCTTTGAACTTAATATGTCTTCTGTGCACCATCAGCTGACATCATAATTTCATATCTGATACTTGGATTGGCAATGTTCCTACTATATCTCACTCATAAAAGTGAAATCTTGACTAGGAATAAATGTATTCTTTGGGGCCATTCATGGGATATTGTGTAAATCAAAGAGAAAAATAAAAACACCTGGCTAAATTAATTTGTAAGCAAAATCTACTAATGTTGAGTGGCAGCCAAGCATTCCTCATTGTCCCTCAGAACACCAGTTCCATGTGATTTAATAGGTGTTCTGCCAAAAACCATGGTCATATAAGTTTGGGAAAAGCTAGGTTTAACTAAGTTAAATGGGAGATTTGTCCAAGTCTTCTCATAATACACAAAGGTATTTTGTGATTCCTCAAGTTTGTATAATTTCCCAAGCTTTTTTGAACACAAAACCCATTTTCAAGCATTATTATTCTAAGAAAGCAGTTTCTGTGGAACTTCAGTTAGGAAAACTTAGTCTAGGTCGATGTTTCTCAAAGGCTGATCTTGTGATCAGCGGCATCAGTATCAGTCAGGATATTATTAGAAATGTAAATGCTTGTGCATCACCTTAGTTCTCCTGAATCAGAGACTGTTGGGTTGGAGCCCAGCAATCTGTGTTTTAATAAGCCTTCCAGGTGTTTCTGATGCATGCTAAAATTTGAATACCATTAATCTAGGAGAAACTCACATCTTGAATTTAGAGACCGATGTTGTTGATTGCTTACTATCTTTACTATGGTTGTTCTCCTTCAAAGGATTTATGTCTTCCAATAGACTGAAAGCCATTACTTCATCCGGGCTTTCAAAGGAGTTATTTATGAGTTCTTAGTACTCAGAATTGGATCAGTGGAATATATTGATTAAGAAATCTGAGATGAGCCAAAAGAGTTCTTTGATCCTATAAACATCTGATTTCTGTTTAATGTGGAATGAATGAAGGGGTCTTATTTCTCTAGGTAGTACTTGAAAGAAAGATGACATTATGGAAAAAAAGAAATAAATGCGTTGTTGTAGACTATGAGAAACAGCTTCTATTTTGAGGTACAAATTTACTCAGTAAAGATTAAGAAGGTAAAATAGATTGGCAATGTAAAGGGTCTGGTAGTTAAGCATCAGATATTACTCTGTGTCCAGATTGCTTGGGTTTGAAGCCCTGCTTTTTCTTGGGCAAGTTCTTTAATACTCTATGCTTCAGTTTTCTTAACTGTAAAATGGGGATAATAATAGTCTATCTCATAAGGTGCTATAAAGATGAAATAAATGGGTTAATATATGTTTTGATGGATTGTTTTTTCAGTTTATTGAGATATGATTGATAAATAAAAATGGTATGTGTTTAAGGTCTGCAATGTGGTGTTATGATATATATATATATACATACTCTGAAATGATTATCACAGTTAAACTAATTGACATATCCATCACCTCACATACTCACAGTTACTTGTGTGTGTGTATGTGTGTGATGAGAACACTTGAGATCAACTGGTAGCAAATTTCACATATACAATACATTATTATTAATTATAGTTATCATGCTGTATATTAGCTCTCCAGAACTTATTCATCTTATAACTAAAAGTTTGTACCCATTGACCAGAACTCCCCATTTCTCTCACCCTTCAGTTCCTGGTAACCACAATTCTACTCTCCATTACTATAAGTTTGACTTTTTTTTTTTTTTTTTTTTGTTAAGATTCCACATGTAAGTAAGATCATGCAGTATTTGCCTTTCTGTGTCTGGCTTATTTCTCTTAGTATAATGTCCTCTAGATTCATCAGTGTTGTTGCAAATGACAGGATTTCCTTCTTTTTTAAGGCTGAATAGTATTCCATTATATGTATATATACCACAAATTATAGCTATAGTTATTTTAATACCTTTGTCTTTTAACGTTTATACTAGAGTTAAAAGTGATTTATATACTACCATTAGAATATTCTGAGTTTGTCTATTTACATACCTTTGTCAGTGAGTTTTATGCTTTCATGTTTTCACGTTCACATCTCCTGCTAGCCTCCTTTCATTTTAGCTTGGAGAACTCCGTTTAGCCTTTCTTATTAGGTCTAGTGGTGATGCATTCCCTCACCTTTTATTTGTATGGGAAATACTTCCTCTTTCCTTCATTTGTGAAAAATAGTTTTGCTGGTTCAAGTATTTTTGGCTGTTAGTTTTTATCTTTTAGCACTTTGAATATATTATCCTGTTCTCTCCTGAATTGCAAGGTTTCTGCTGAGAAATCTGCTGAGGTTTCCCTTGAACATGACAAACCTTTTCACCTGCTACTTTCAGAATCTTCTCTGTCTTGATTTTTGATGATTCAGTTATAATGTATTTCAGTGAAATCTTTGAATTAAACCTGTTTGGGGGACCATTAAGCTTTAGGTACCTGAATACCTATATATCTCCCCAGATTCAGGAAGTTTTCAGACATTATTTCTTTGAATAACCTGTTCCTCTCTCTGTCTCTGCATCCTTCTGCAACTCCCATAATGTGTATTTTAGTTTTGTTGATGATGTCCCATAAGTCACATGGACTTTCTTCAATCCTTTTCATTCTTTTTCCTTTTATCTCCACCGACTGGATAATTTCAAGTGATTTATCTTCATGTTTACAGATTCTTTCTTCTCTAATCAAGTCAGTGTTGACAATCTTTATTGTATTTTTCATTTCACTCATGGTGTTCCTCAGCTCCAAAATTTCTCTTTGTTCTTTTGTTATGATTTCTGTCTCTCTATTGTTCATGTACTGTTTTCCTGATTTCTCTGCATTGTCTGTATGTGTTCTCTTGTAGTTCACTGAGTTTCCTTATGTAATTATTTTGAATTCTTTTCAGACAATTCATAGATCTCCATTTCTTTGAGTTCTGTTACTGGATAATTATTGTGTTCCTTTGGTTATGTCATGTTTCCTTGATTTTTTTTTAATTCCTTAAACTCTTGCATTGATGCCTTTGCATTTCAAGAAGCAGTCACATCCTGCAGTCTTTATTGACTGGCTTCAGGAGAGAAATACCTTTACCAGTTAGCCTGACTAGGCACTCTTAGGCTCTTTCTGACATTTTGTATGGATGCACCCATTTCACATCTTGTCTTCCCCCTTGGGGGCATGCCTAAAGTTGTATGCCTTCTTTTCATCTTGCAAAGGCAGGCTGCATGGTGAGTTCCCCATTTTGCCTTAGGTGATGCCCTGAAATGCTCAAATTGTTTTTGCTTTCTCCTAATTCCCCAGAGGAGGGCAGGGATTCTGTGCTTATTTTGCAAGCTGTCTGTAAAGGCTCACACTGGACATCTGTGGGGGCATGCATGAGGAACTGGCCAAAGTGGGGTGGGTGAGATACACACAACATAGATGTTGCTCTTGGGCCATTTGAGGGGATATGCAGGCAAGGTGTTGCCAGAAGCTCATGGGTGGGGTCCTTTATGAATTCTGTGAGGCATTTAGTTAGATCCACAGCCCTCCGATGATTTGGAGCCATCATTACTGTGCTTCCAGCTCACCCAGACCCTCAGCCATGCCTATCACTTCAGTATTCTAGGTGGGGCAAGAAAGAAGTGGACTTCTTGGGCAATATCCTGCTTGGCTCGAGAAACCAGGTACTCATATAGTATATTTTCATTTTCCCTGTGGAAGAAATTGCAGGCTGATGGGGTTCCTCTTGGCACTGAGCAGTGCTCTCTTGGGGGATGGATGATTCAAGTAAAGTGCAACTGTTTTTTTTTTTTTTCTTTTTACCCTCTTCAATGCATCTATTCTCTCTCTCTCTTTTTCTCCAACAGTGTATTGGAACCTCTCTGATGGACTCCTGGACTCCTATAAAGGTATTCTCATCCATGGATAGTTGTCAAAATCAATGTTCTATGGGGGGATGATGGTAAAAAAAAACTTCTATTCTTCCATCTTGTTCTGAGTTAAAATTTTTTGGCAATTAAGTGAATAAGTTCAGTATATGTTAAATTAGTAAAAACTAAATGTGAATAATATTGATTCCAGTCTTCTATCTATGATTACATGAGGGTTCTCTTTGATTATTATAATGAAGATGAAAGTTTGATATTTTATTTTTGTGTGTTTTATATTAAAATGGGTGAGGAAATAATAAAATTGTATGTTGTAATCTGGGTTCTTCATTTATTCATTCATTCCACGAATTTCCATAACTGCATATTACTTTAAAATTTCCATAACCACGGGGCACCTGGGTGGCACAGCGGTTAAGCATCTGCCTTCGGCTTAGGGCGTGATCCCAGCGTTATGGGATGGAGCCCCACATCAGGCTCCTCCGCTGTGAGCCTGCTTCTTCCTCTCCCGCTCCCCCTGCTTGTGTTCCCTCTCGCTGGCTGTCTCTATCTCTGTCGAATAAATAAATAAAATCTTTAAAAAAAAATTAAAAAAAAATAAAAATAAAATTTCCGTAACCACACACTACTTAAGAATTAGTTTTCTTGGTCTCAAAATGATCATGACATGGCTGATGTAAACAGTTTTCAATTAATTGATTCTGAACTTAATAAAATAAATTTCTCTTCTGTATTTTATTATATAATCTGCTCTCTATTTTTTAACCTTATTTTTTAGGTAGGTTAGGTTTCTCTAATTTATGCATGTTGTTTCCACATTTATTGATCAGAGAAGGCTGCTGACATTTAAGAAATAGGGTTGAAAAATATGATGCAGAAAGATGATGAGTTATAATTTAATTAATAATAGGTATGTTTATTAAATGGTAATTTGAGACAAAACACAATCTTTTTTAGAAGCTAAATTTTAAAGTGCACTTGGAGTCATAAAATTAATACATCCATGTGGAATTCATTTAAAAATTTTTTGTGTATCCAGTTATAGCCAATTATCTGTTGAAATATCTTTTAAGAGAAGGACTAAAAAAATAGTTTTAAGATTAAGCTGAGGCAATAAACTAAACATTAAACAGAATTCATACATACTTTTAATTTTAGTCTTTTATTAGGTCCTAAATTTGAATATAAACATTTACATATATATGCTCTAACTTTATTTTCAATGCCAAAAACCTTTATTCAGCTAATGATTAAATCTGGGCCACACAGCTATAAAACCAAAGAACGCATAAGCATAGTCCCTTAAAATTTCTATTTTTATTTTTAAACCTTGACTAAGGACTTATTATTTCCACATGCCTTGAATAATCAGTTTGAGTTATTTATTATTAATTCTGGTTTTTTATTCCATATCAATGAACTAATGTCTTTCTTCTTTTTTAATGATTTTTTATTTTTTAAACATTTATCTTCCCCATACATAAGTAACCATTCACCCTACTTTTTAGAATATTTGGTAAAAGAGTTACCATTTACATAATTTTGCTTTGAGGTTCTGCCTTTATCAGTGGTTAAAAAAAGTGATATGTGAGTGTTTTGTCCGGTTTTGACTTCTGTACGTGCATTTCTTTTTTACGCTTTGCCTTTTGTGATGAGATCTCTAGAGTTCTATGTTAACTCTTCATTTTTAGATGCTGTGTTCTCAGCAGTCTCTCCCTTTTTATTTTCTTTATCCTTTTTCTTAAAGATTTATTTATTTATTTGAGAGAGAGAGAGCACAAGTGGGAGGGGCAGAGGGAGAAGGAGAAAGAAACGCAAGCCGACTGCACACTGAGGGCGGAGCTCCACCAAGCCAAAACTGAGAGCCCAGCGCTCAACTGTGCACCATATAGGCGCCCTAATCTCTCCCTTTTTCAAATGTAATAATGATTAGCATTTCTTGGAATATGTCTTGCAGTGTTACTCAATTGTTTCAGATATGTATGTCTCACATCCAAATGTATTATTAAGCTATAAAAGGGCAGAAAATTTGAGTTCTGATAGTAGTCTATGCTGGTTGATTTTGTAGAATGAATGAACTATACTCAAGAGTTGTTTTTTTTTTTTAAGATTTTATTTATTTATTTGACAGAGACAGCCAGCGAGAGAGGGAACACAGCAGGGGGAGTGGGAAAAGAAAAAGCAGGCTCTTAGCGGAGGGCTCGATCCCACAACGCTGGGATCACGCCCTGAGCCAAAGGCAAACGCCTAAGGACTGCGCCACCCAGGCACCCCAACTCAAGAGTTTTTTTTTTGTTTTTTTTTTTTTAAAGATTTTATTTATTTACTTGACAGAGATAGAGACAGCCAGCGAGAGAGGGAACACAAGCAGGGGGAGTGGGAGAGGAAGAAGCAGGCTCATAGCACAGGAGCCTGATGTGGGGCTCGATCCCATAACTTCGNAAGGAGCCTGATGTGGGGCTCGATCCCATAACTTCGGGATCACGCCCTGAGCCGAAGGCAGATGCTTAACCGCTGTGCCACCCAGGCGCCCCTCAAGAGTTTTTTGAATGACAAATGAGAAATAAGAGAATGTCTTTTTGGAGCAACTGATTTTTATGTACCTAACAAACTGTTGGATAATGTTTACTATATAAAGCTAAGCACTTTATAATGTTGACTCATTTGATTTCAATAATCAGGTTTCTATGAGGTTGTAATCTGGGTTCTGACATTCACTACCTATATAACTTTAGGCAAGTTAACTCATTTGAGTGTCCGTATTCTGATCTGTAATAGAATAAAGTCTTCTCAAAGTGTTTTGTGAAGATTAAATAAAATATCATTTAAAGGTCCTGGTACATTGTCATAATTTTCCTCTGTATTATAGATTTTCCTAGAAACCATTAGATATGTAAATGGAGATTGAATGTATTTTTAATACTTCTAAATCTTTCATTTATACAAGATGTAAGAGAGCTTACTCGTTTGCATAATGGATTGTCAGTCAGGGTTGATTAGGGCAAGAAAGGGAACAATCTCATCTGAAAATTTAAAGTAAAAGTATTGATGGGCCAATGGGAAAGCCAAAAATGGCATTGCCAAGGGAAAGAATTCAGAAGCATTAGCGTGCTCAATTAACAGAGCTCCAGATGACAATTAAGTCAGTCATGTACAACATTTCTCCCTCTTACCTCTCTTTTCTCAGTTTCTAGCCCTGAAAGATCTCAAGTGGCAGTTGGAAATTTGGAAGATTGGTGAAAGAGAAAAGTCTACACCATGACTCTCTTCTCTAACACAGCCTTCCAAAAGGGAGGTCAGCCAGAGCATGGAGTGGAAAGACAATTTAAGTAAACTTTAGAATTCTCATATAAGGTGGGAATGGACTTTTTATTACCTTATAAAAAGAACTTGCAGTAATCAGGAAATCTATAAATAACTCACCAAATTTTACCTAAAGATGAGAGCAAATCTTGGAGCAGATTTGCAAAGACAGTGGTAGGAAACAATAAAATTACTTTCTCTTTTTGCACCTACTATATCCAACTCATTCAATAAAGTGTTAGGTTACAATTCAATTAATTAAATTGTTACATGATTTTTTTTAAAGTAGGCTCCGTGCCTAGCATGGAGCCCAATGTGGGGCTTGAACTCACAACCCTGAGATCAAGACCTCAGCTGAGATCAAGAGTTGGACACTTAATAAACTGAGCTCCAAGGGGCCCCAAATTGTTACCTAATTTATAATTTTTTTTGTAATCAGAGAATATGGTAAATATCTATTATAAGCTTTTATGTGTTATAGGTGAGGAGATACCCATGGAACAAGATTCACGCCAGGTGCAGGGAATTAGCCCTACTTCTGAGAGTTGACATCTTTCTTTCTTTGAAATTAGGATTTAAAACTTATTCCCATGTATACTATGTCAATATCAATGCATTCATGATGTGTTTATGTTATAAACGAGTAGGCTGAGGGGAATTCCAGCTTTTCGGAGGTTAATACAAAAGACATATTAAGAGGTTGCTGCAATAATTCAGAGAGATTAATACCTAAGCAAAGGTGTAATTAACGAAAAAAAGGAAGAAATATAATTGAAAGATACTTTGCAGGGAAAATTACAGTTCTCAGTTTCTAACTGATTAATGAAGGAGAAGGAATAGTTTAAAATGACTCTAAATTTTCAAGATTTCGTGGTCAATTGTATAACAAGAATGCCTGCTTTAGTGAAATAGTTCATTTCCAAGAAAAATAATTTTGCACCTGTAACAGCTTAATTTATTCTTCCTGACCCTATTATGCTCTGGTGGGCTTCGCATGCCAAGGATTTGGGGTGGAGTATTAGGTGAAGAGGGGTCTAGTTCTTGGTCATCATCTCTTGGTGCTAGCAACTGCAAAGACGGCTACGTTTCCTTATGATTTTTGCCCTGTCAACATTATTCCTTTTTCTTTCTGTGTGAAAGACCGCCAGGAGGCCTAGGACTCACTGCTACATCCATATTATTCTTGCTAATATAAGAAACTGAACTTTTCTGCCTCCATGAAGCACAGTAGGATGCACATAAGGCTCATATTCACAAGGGTCCCTACAAGAAACTAATGGCACACTCAAATTAATGTATTTCAGAGAGAGTTTATTTACATAGGAACTAATTACAAAGATGTGGGGAATGTAAGGAGACAACAAGGGATAGTACAGGCACACAGAACTAGCAGCAGACCCTAAAATGGAGAGGAGAAAGGGTACCAGAACCTAGAAAGGGGGACAATGAAGAAGTGAAGGCTGACTTGGAAGGAGCAGTGATCATTCAAGGGACGCAGCCAACCTAAGGTGACTCTTCAGGAAGGGCTTTAGGGGAATACATACACTGGTATCACACTTTGTCTTCATTTTCTATTGCAGTTCCCCAATAACTAAATCCCACTGGAACCAGCAGGAAGAAAGCAAAATAGAGAGGGGAGTGAATCTGGAGGGGCAAATGGAAGATATCATGAGATATCAGATATGTCAGCTTGGATATCACCTTTGGTAATTTCTTCTCTATTGACTTTTACTCTACTGAGTTCAAGGTGTTTGCTTGTTTGTGTGTTTGTTTTACCATACTTGCCAGTTTTTACACTGGATTGGAGGTGAGAACCCTTCCTCTAAGTTCCTTCAAAACTCTCTGAGGTTCCTTCCCTGGACTTCAAATGTCAAAGGTGGTTCATTTCTACTTAGGGACAAACAATATCTAAAGCACTTTCATTCTGTTTTTTTCTTTACTCCCTTTACTTATAAGCTTTTATTTCTGATCAGTTCATATTACTCCCATCTGATGAACATTAAAAAGTAAGTAAGCACCAATTGGCTCCAGATGCATATATTAGAATTGTACCAGAGAAACATGACAGGCTTGGACAAAACAAACCCATAGTGGTGACAGAGGTGGGGACTCTGGGACTCTGAAGAAAGGCTTCGTGGAAAGCAGGACCTCAAGTCAAAACATCTGAGTATAATCAGGGTTGCATCTGACATTTAAATAACTTTCTTTTCAGAGATGAACAGACCTAGACCATGGGCTACATGCATTGGATCTGTACTGAAGTTAAGCAAATATCTTCTTATTCATTCTTATTCTCTACCACAGCTTTTCCCCACAAAGATCACTTATTTGGGTGGTTGTCCAAACCATGTTCTCTATATTTGAGACCCACAGGATTCTCTCACTTTTTAGTCTAATGTCCGAAGTAAAAATTAACAAATAACTCTAGTAATCAACAACAGCAACAGAAGAGAATGACCCATCAGGAGTGAAGGTTTGTATTCTACTGAGTAAAGAATTCAGTCTAGCTGATTTCCTGCTTGAGAACAAAAGACACATTGGGTAGTGGAAGAAGGAAATAATAAAATATCGCCTACAACTTTGCTTTATTGCACACTGATGACCATGATTGTGCCTCAGTGGACACTACTGAAATGTTGATTAGAAGTGGTGTTAGGGGGCGCCTGGGCGGCACAGCGGTTAAGCGTCTGCCTTCGGCTCAGGGCGTGATCCCCACGTTTTGGGATCGAGCCCCACATCAGGCTTTTCCGCTGGAAGCCTGCTTCTTCCTCTCCCACTCCCCCTGCTTGTATACCCTCTCTCGCTGGCTGTCTCTATCTCTGTCGAATAAATGAATAAAATCTTTAAAAAAAAAAAAGAAGTGGTGTTAGCTAATCCTTATCCCTCCTTCCTAATCTCAGGGGGGAAAGCTTTCAATATTTCACCATCAGATATGTTTGCTGTAGATTGTTTTAAGAAGGTCTTTATCATATTAAGAAGTTTTGTTCTACTCCTAGTTTGCTAAGAGTTTTTCTAATGAATGGGTATTAACTTTGGTCAAATATTTTTATTCTATAAATATTAAGTATTCATTTATGTATGGGCTATACATACATAATAATAGTATTTCTTAAGTTTCCAAACATTTGGCAATTTTCTAGTTATCTTTTTGCCTATTTCTAGTTTAATTCCATTGCACTCAAAGAGCATATAATATAAGATTTCAGTCTTTGAAATTTGTCAAGACTTTGTTATATCAGCATTAACAGCATAAATTTTGGTTAATGATCCATGTGTATTTGCAAAGAAGTTAATTCGGTCATTGTTCAATGCAATGCTATATATATATATGTTAATTAGATGAAATATATGAATTGTGCTTTTAGGTTTACATCCCTGTTGATTTTTGGTCTGCTTGCTTCATCATCTACTAAGAAAAGCATAAAATCCCTTGTATGATTTTGGATGTGTCTACTGTTCCTCTTATTCTGTCCATTTTTTCCTTTTATATTTTTCCTTCTATGAATTTATTAGTGACACTTCTTAAAAACTAGTCTTTATTTTTCTTCAGTTGCTACTAAATTATACAACTATCTGTCCTTGCCTTGTAACAAGTGATCACATTTCTATTTCTCTAATAGTGCTAAAACTCTGGAACACTTTCACTCCCTTTATTCCAATACTGTTTTTACATTGTTGGCATAGATTTTATTTCTACATACATTTTAAACTACATTAGACATTATATTATATTTTGTTAATCAAATCTGTTTATGTTTACTCAATTTATGCCTTCCATTTCTCTTCAGTCCTCCTTACATTTCTGTGTTTCTGTCTGGAATGATTTTATTTCTACTTGAAGAACTGATCTAAGATGATATAAGCTTTCTCTATCATGCTCTTTACTTCATTCTGAGCCTTCACCAACAGTGCCTTTAACCATATTTCTGCCAACAGTGTGTTAGTGAATTCTAGTCTTTTTTTTTTTAGCATGCTCCTCAAAATTCTCCCAGCCTCTACCCATTACCTAATTCCAAAACTGCTTCTACGTAGTTAGATACCCTAGTCTCAGTAACAAAATCTGTCTTGGTTTTCTATTGTTCTGTCAACAAATTGCCACAAACTTAGTAGCTTAGCCACACAAATTAATTATCTAAAGGTTAGAAATCCAAAGTGGGTCAGCAGTGCCATCTGTTTCCTGTTTCCAAAAGCTTTCTGAGGCTCCCTGCATTCCTTGACTTATGGTGCCTTCCTCCATCTTGAAAACCAGAAACAGTATTTTCTGGCTTTGACCCTCTGTTCCATAACACCTTTTCTGACTCTAGTCCTGCTGCCTTTTTCTTAATCACAGGGCTATTGCGATTATATTGTGATTATCAGGATAATCTATCCATCTCAAGATGCTTAATTGACGAGCGAGGTATCATATTCACAGGTTTTGGGGATTAAGATGTGGACATCTTTGGATGGCTTTTATTCTGCCTAACATATGTACCTAATTTGAAGAGTGTACATTACCAGCCCTGAATTCTACAGAATTTTGAATTCTTAAATTTAAAACATTTCTTTTTTCCCCACTTAAGCTATTGCTTATGTTCTGAAATGCTAACTCCAAGATTGTCTAATTTTTCCTTAGCATGTCTGCTGTGGCCCTCCCTCTTTTAGGCAGAAGTGGTAGAATGCTGTACATGCTGGAAGGGCCATGGAGTACAATGGGAATGGAGATGAGACACATCTTTCAATGCCTCAATGTATCCCGCTATATTTGCATTTCTTTTTCATGCTGTAATCTCATAATTTTCTCTCCAAGTGTCTGTTCTTCCCTTTTATATTGGATAAGTTAAAGTCCTTATCCAGGACAGTGTTAACTAAACTCAGAATCATATAGCAAGAGACTTTTATTAGTTATGGAATAAAATGAAGAGAAAGAATGCTTTCATTAAAGGATGCTATCTAGGGTGCAGTACCTGAGAAGAATAAACATGAAGGCAACAAAATCTCATTGTCTAGTCTTCTATGATAACATACTCCAGCAGCTTTGTGTTTGAAGCATAGCTTCAGTATTTAGTGTTTCTATTGATTTACAGTACTGCTAGGTAACAGCCCTAAACTTTTAGTTAGGGTTTAGCATGTACTGCTGGTTAAGATGCCGTGAGGTTCTTATACACAGTCTAACAATAATATCTGGACATCTTTCTTTTTCATATAAAAGTCATTCTCTGGAAGGATATTTTTTAACTGAGGCAAGCTCTCTTGAGGAAAAATGAAAGTACAATTTTGACACCTTTTGCTACAATCAATGATCTAAAAAGATTGCTTTAGAATGTTGTTAGGAGGATATCAACTATGTAAGGCTGTATAGAAAAAACGTATTTTAAGCCTTCTAGAGATTATGGAATTTGGCACAGATGAGGAAACAGATACGTAGTCAGTGGTTTTTGTGCCATGTAATCCATGGAGTTCTGAGGATTTCATGGAGGGTCCTCAGAGACTGCTGCAGAGAGTAAAGGGTCAAACAGGCCAGTCTTCAACCAGAGTATTCTGTTTTATCTGATTTATGTGTTAGTTCTGGATACCCTTTGTTTGAACAAAGGCTTTTTTTGGCTGAAAAAATTGGATAGGCATTGCATGAAATAATTTGGCCTAAATCCTAGTCAGTGAGGGGCGGGGCCAGGACTAGATCCTAGTCGTTTCATTCCTTTGCTTAAACCTCTTCAATGGCTCCCCGTCAACTTCAAAATAAAATATATACTCTTTCATCAGGGCATGCGCATTCCTGCTGACCTGATTCTTGTCTACTTCTTTACCTTATTTTCTGCTCTGCAGTCTTCATGCCCCGAAGACTGTCCACGAATTATGTATCATACCTGGGTGTCCATCCCTGCTCTCCTGATACTCAGCAAGCTTCATAACTTTTGAAATTTTTTCACTTCTTGTGTCCCTGTACCTCACTAAGGTTTAGGGCTCTGTTCTGTACTCCCATAGAACCCTTTATGTACTCTGCTACAGGGCAGAATATGAATAACATATTGAAATTGTTGTTTTGTCTTTCTCACCCAACTAAACTGTTCACAATCTGTTTTCTAAAGCTTTCATCTCTGGATCCTGAGTGTCTAGCATAAGGATTGGATCAGTTTGATGATTAAACAGGTAAATCCCAGTTTATTTTTTTTCTCCTCTATTCCACACTATGAAGAAATATTCCTGGGGCATGAGAAACTAGAATGGTCACCTGAGCCAGCACAGGCAGACCCTGGGATACTAGCAGATGGACTTAAGAGGCAGCGTCAGGAAGGAAAGAAGTGATTCCAACTGGCATTAAAAAAGACTCTATAAATACACTTATTATTTATTTAATTAGTTAAGCTCATATTTGTTAAATATCTTCTATATAGCCCCAGACACTATTCTAAGTACTGTGGATACAGCAGTGAAACATGGAGACAAAATTTTGCCTTGGAGCTTCCATTCTAGTGAGGGTAGGATAGATCATCAGTAATTATATAATATGTCAGACAGTGATAAAACTTCTTAAGAAAAGTAAAGCAGGGTGAGAGACATAGAAAGTAAATAAGAAAGGAGGTTGCTCTATTATAGAGTGATATTAAGAAAGACCTCCCTGATAAGATGAGGGCCATGAGCTGAATTAAGTCTGAAGAAAGTGAGATTGAGCCATGCTGGTTATCGGAAGACTGATCCAGGCAGAAGGAGCATCAGGTTCAAAGGCCCTGAGGCAGAACCATGTTTGAGAAAGAGGAAGGAAACCAGTGTCAGTGTGACTGCAACATAGTGAACAAATAGAGTGGGGAGGAGGTCAGGTCAGATGTGCTATGCAACATGATCTGATAAGTCATGGTAAGAATTTTGGTTCTTATTCTGGATGGAATGGGAAGTCATTGTAGCATTTTGACCAGACTTTTGATCTGCTCTGATTTTGAGTTGTCTAGGGGATCTCTGTATGTAGAATATAAGGAGGCAGAAGTAGGAGGAAGGACACCAGTTAAGAGACTGTTGTAATAATACAGGTAAGAGATGTTGATGATTTGAACCAGAGTGGGAGTAGTGGTGAGAAGTGGTTGAAATCTGGACTTATTCAGGAAGTGTAGCTGACTTGAGGTTATACTGGACGTAGAGTGTAAGAGAAGTGAAGAGACATGTATGACCCTTGACCAATGGGAAAAACGTAATTTCCATTCCTAAAGCGGGAAAATCTGTTAGAAGAGAAGATTTGAGGGGAAAAATCAAGCCATTTATTCTAGATATGGTAAGATGATTATTTGAAATCCAAGAGGAGACATTAAAAATGCAGTTGA
The DNA here is from genome assembly GCF_002007445.2 of Ailuropoda melanoleuca. Lineage (NCBI taxonomy): Eukaryota > Metazoa > Chordata > Mammalia > Carnivora > Ursidae > Ailuropoda > Ailuropoda melanoleuca. The sequence continues at coordinate 26,157,399 of NC_048236.1, forward strand.
ATATTTAAGGTTCGATTTCAGAGGCACATTCAGGCAGGAGTGATAACATTGAAAGTCATCAGAGTGTAGGCAGTATTTACTGCCATGACTGGATGAGATCACTCTAGAAGTGACTGTCACAAGAAGAGTTCCAAGGCTGAACCCTCAAAGCACTTTATTGTTTAGGAAGATGAAGAGGAACCAGCAAAAGAGATTGAGAAGGAGAGGCCAGTGGGAAAAATTAAAAACAGTGGTGTCCCAGATGGAAAATACAATAAATTTTCTAGGAGGGGGAAGTTGATCAACCGTGTTAGAAGTTGTTATGCCACATAAAACAAGAACAGAGAATTGCCCATTGGATTTGGGAGTTTGGAGTGAATTGGTGAAATAGTAGGGACAGAAGCTTTATGGGAGTGGATTCAAGGGAAAATTGAAAAGAAATCAGGTCTTGGGAAGCTTCTCTATAAAATGTGGAGGGGAACATGGGATAAAGGAATTTATTTATTTTGTAATTTAAGTTGAGAGGTACTATAGCAGATCTTTAACTCAGCCCACAGATGCTAATAGATTGCTGGCTGAAATCTTTGGAACTGGTAACTGGGTCTCTGAGGACATAAGATACTGTTAGTTCTGTATCAATAGGCAGGGTAGTAATAGGCAAGCTATGTGGAGGATAATGGGATTCCTGGATCAGGCACAAGTTGAAAGAAATTCTGGGAAGGAAAAGCACTGATGACAGGCCACCTGACAGTTTTTATTTATTTATCTATTTTTACTTACTGCTGCTTTCACAAGGGGCCAAATTTCCCTATCTCCGAAGAAACAGGTTTCCTAAAGATGCTAGGCATTTGGTGCATGTAAAGAGTGCTCCACAGTGGGCCAGCGGTAGTTGTGGCTGTTGCTGAGGCACTCACTTATCAGTGCCTACTGCTTTACAAGAGCGCCATCAAACAGGCCTTCAGTTGGAGTTGAGGTTGACAAACATCGACTCATAAATTAAGTCCCACAGACTTTAACTGTAACTCACCAGCAGTCTTTCCAGTATTCCCTATCTTCGGGATTTCTGTTTTTAATTAAAGATTTCAAAGATAATACTTTGTTTTTTAAATTAAACTTAGCATCTCTTCACATTTGGAAAAAAAAAAAGAGAGAGAGAGAACCACAAGTGTAAGAAGTTCACCTTTCTTCTTGGTGAGTTCAGAGCAGCACCCAAGAACGCCCTTATTTCAAAGGTGAGAAATGATGAATTCCTAACATATTCCTGAAGGCAAAATTGTCCTGTGGTCTCAGAGACTTTTATGCCTACCTGTCTTCTCTTGTTATTTTCATCCTTCTGCTGCACCATTATCTTGGCTTCTTGCCACCTGGTTGCACTAATAGCTCATTCTTCCATTTTGGTTGTGTTGTTTACTCCAGTTTAGCTCTTCATCCAGCTGTCCCTGCTCTTGACTCACATTGACTCTCTGATTTTCTTCGACAGACCAAATGGGAGACTGGGTGCCAGTCTTAAATTTAGGGGTGTGAACCTGGAATTCCTAATAACTTCTCTGGGATTTCATGACGTAGGCAGTCTTCAGTCAGGAGATCAAGACAGGATGATGCTAAAGAGCCAGGAGCCATCGAGACAGGGTGTGGGAAGTAGGAAGGCAGGACTCTGTGGAACTTTCTGACCCCACAGGCCCATAGAGTATCTCCTTTGAATGTGGTTCCCCAAGCTAGCCCTTAGCATTCGAAAGAGCATCTTTAGAGTAAGCATGGTCAACCATCATTTAACTCTTCCCTTAAACTCTAACTTTACCTCTTCTGCCATCTTGCTCACAGATAGATATTACTTTGGAATACAAAACGATGAAGTGATTTTCTCTAAGTAATGGCACAAAGTATTTGTGTTTTTTGTTTTTTCTGTGTGAATAGGGATCTACTAGGCATGCTTTACCTGAAGCAATGCATCTTTAAATATGTAGTGTGTCACATTTGCAGCAGACATGTTGGATTACAAATTTCCCTTGAAATTATACTAGATAGGTGGCCTCTTAGACCATCAGTAATTGTATCTTACCAATGGTTCTCAAGCCTTTTTTGACTATAAGGCAAATAATTCATCACCTACCTACCCTTCATGGCTTTATTTGCTAGTGAATAAACAAAGAATTGGAGACAATAAAAATGAAACAAGGCAAAATGATAAATAAAAGAGAAATATGGCAGTAATTCTACAAATACCCAGCAGCAATTGGTAGCCACCAACAATAGAGGAAAACACTGAATTCACTGATCATAAAAGGTTCATCCCCCACATTATGGAAAATCCTGTTCTCTGAAAACGTGAATGCCAAATATGAGTTGTATTGTTTAAGTGATTCATGGTGTCAGAATCCTTAGTAGACTCCACCATGTGGATGCCTCAATTAAACCCATGTTCTAGTTTTAGTTTTTATGCAGACTTTATAACTCACTTAGTCGCTTACTAGTAAGAAGTTCTTAGTCTTTTAGTGCCCAGAAAGGAAACCAGCACATTGTAGGTTTTCAGTGAATGTTTATGAAAGGAATAAAAGAAAGAATGAATGAATAAATTAAAATGAAAGACTATGGAATTTTGAGTCTTTTACTGGTGAGAAGCATTTAAAAGTTATGGGCGGATCTTATTTTAGACGTGTTTTAGCTAACTCGAGGACCCTAAGTTGGGATGTGGGCTCAGAGGTTGACCTTAGCATGTAGAATCTTATTAAGGAGCAGCCTGGGATCACTACTTGTGGTCAGGGGGGAAGGAATTCAGATTAGAAAGATGCGAAAGTCAAGAGGTGGGGCTGGCTCACCTCCTTAGCTTTAAAAGCCATCTGGATAGTGACAATCCTCAAGATCTGAACTCTCCAGGCTAAAACTCTTCGAGATGTATCAGACTTGTATATCTGACAGCCTACTTGATATCTCCATTTGAATACCCAACAGTCATCTCAAACTCATAATGTCCCAACCCAAACTGCTCCTTTTACCCTCCAAACTGACTTCACCGAAAGCCTCCCTCACCTCATTTAATAACACTCCATCCTTCTAGTTCGGGCAATACTGAATGTGGCATTATATTTAAGTGTTGTCTAATTCTCGCCCCATATTAACTATGTCAGGAAATTCCTGTTGGCTTTAGCACCAAAAATAACCAGAATTGACTATAACTCACCCCCTGCACTGCAACCACCAAGGTGAGAACCACTATCGTGTCCTGCCTGGATTACTAAAAACAAACAAACAAACAAACAAAAAACCCCTTCTACTGATTCTAAACTTCCTGATACTATTCTCCTAGGATGTAGTCTCAATAAAGCAACTGGAAGTAACTATTTTAAAACATAACTTAGATTTCGTCCATCCTCTGCCTAAAAATCTGCAAATGCTTTTGTTTTTACTAGAGAGCAATTCCTCAAATATATGTTTGGGCCACTGAATCATCTGGGTGGGGTACTTATTTCAATGCAAATTACTGGGTCATACCCACAGGTCTCCCAAAAGTTTTCTATGCATGAGAAGAAAAACCTAGGAAAATTTCAAGGAGGAGATAGGACTTCAGTCAATGATGGACTGAATCTGTATCAGGGAAGAAATGGAAGAGGATGGAGAATATCTATCTGCCCTTTAGAGGAAACCAGCAGGTTGTTCATAATTTTCCTGCTGATACCAAGAGGCTGGTGCATATCCTGGGCAGTCCCAATTTGCACTTCATAAAATTGGATTTGGGACCCTCCTAAGGATGTGGTTGTGCCAAACTAGACTTTTAGGAAAACTATACCTCCACGACATTGACAAGAGATGGCCATGATGCAGGCAATCAGCATACTCATAGGCCCGTAGTGGACATTCTTTCTCCGTCTCACATTGGGGCAGAGCACACTGCTAGGGTTGTGCTCCCCTTGGCCTAGAAGATTTAGAGGCCCAGCACAGTCCCTGCTCCAACATCTAGGTCAAACCCACTGATTTGTCACTTTGTATTTAAATATCAGCTGAATAAAAACCAGAGGCTGTTTATCGTCTTCCTGTTTTACTTCTAAGAAAAATACTGTATAAACATGTGGTATTTATAGTTAGCATAGGATATACAATTTAAATTGTGCAATTTGCAAATGGCATGTATTGCATTATTGTTTTCATACATCAAAGTATTGGGTAGACTCGATATTATTTTAATTTCCTGAGCATTAGAAAATGCAAAGATTAAGTATATTATGAAGTTTCTTTCCTTCCCCTTCCTTCCATTTCTTTTTCAGTTGTTTTTAAGAAAATTATAACTACTGGATTTTTGGCCATCGCACATTCTCCGTTTTTTTTAATTTAATTTTATTTATTTATTTATTTATTTATTTTTTAAAAAATATTTTATTTATTTATTTGACAGAGATAGAGACAGCCAGCGAGAGAGGGAACACAAGCAGGGGGAGTGGGAGAGGAAGAAGCAGGCTCCCAGCAGAGGAGCCTGATGTGGGGCTCGATCCCAGAACGCCGGGATCACGCCCTGAGCTGAAGGCAGAGGCTTAACCGCTGTGCCACCCAGGCGCCCCTCTCCGGTTTTTTTTAGATCTGCCATAACGATCGTTGACATGAGTGGCATATAATATGTTACTCTGAATGGCAATGAAGTGCTACTTACGAATGTGATTAATAAAGCAGTTAAGAATTTTTTGCGAAGAGACATTCCTCAGAGAAATTGTTCCTTTTCTTTGAAAATGCCTCCCAAAGAATGCTGACTTTAATGTATGCCAGGACCCATTGACAAGTTTCATACCCGAAGATTCTTCAGAATCAATCTAATTAAGCTGTGTCAAGTGTCCCAACGCAGAAATTGTCATGGCTAAATAAATGTAGGAAGAAACAATTTTTATTGGCTTCTTTTTTGAACAGCTTTTCAAATAATTTTTAATTGACATAAAATTGAATATAGCATTATATTATTTTCAGGTGTACAACATAGTAATTTGATATTTGTATATGTTGTGAAATCATCACCACTATAAGTCTAGTTGTCTAGTTAACATCTGTCCCCATACATAGTTATGAACTTCTTTTCTTGCGATGAGGACTTTCAAGATTTACTCTTAGCAACTTTCAAATATGCAATACAATATTATTAACTATAGTCACCATGCTATACATTGCATGCTCATGACTTATTTTATCACTGAAAGTTTGTATCTCTTGACCCCCCTCACCCATTTTGCCCTCCCTCTACCCCCCAGCTCTGGCAACCACCAGTCTTTCTCTGTATCTATGAGGTTTTGTGTGTGTGTGTATATGTGTGTGATGTGTGTGTGTGTGTGTTGTGAATTCTACATGTAAGTGAGATCATACAGTATTTGTCTTTGTCTGCCTGACTTATTTCACTCAACATAATGTCCTCAAGGTCCATTGATGTGTGGCAAATGGCAAGATTTTCTTCTTTTTGTAGCTGAATAGTATCCTATTGTGTATATATGCCACATATTCTTTGTCCATTTATCCATCAATGGGCACTGAGGTTGTTTGAATATCTTGTATTATCTTAGTATTATTGTAAATAATGCTGCAATGAAAATGGGAGTGCGTGTATCTTTTTGAATTAGAGTTTTCATTTTCTTCATTTTCCCCCAAATACCCAGAAGTGTAATTGCTGGATTATATGGTAGTTCTACTTTTAATTTTTTGGGAAACCTCCACACAGTGGCTGCACCAATTTATATTCCCACCAGCAGTGCACAAGAATTCCCTTTTCTCCACATCCTTGCCGACACTTATTTTTGGCACTTATCTGTGACTTTTTGATTGTAGCCATTCTGACAGGTATAAGATGGTATCTCATTGTGGTTTTGATTTTCATTTCCCTGATGATTAGTGATATTACATACTTTTTCGTGTACTTGTTGGCCGTCTGTATGTCTTTAAAGAATAACTTGTTTTATCAGTAGTATAATTCTATAAGGGAATACTTTAAAGATTTAGCTTCCTAAGTTAATAATTTCCTAATGTTTGAAAGGTCATATATTAATATAATGTTATAGTAAATAAAGAATATGTATCCCATAGTAATGTCTAGTCTAATGTAGAATATTAGATATGTATTCAGGAATTCCCTTCCTGGTGCTATTTAAATATTTAGTTTAATTATATTACTATTCATTCATAATATTATTCATTATTTCATTTAATGCCAATTGTTTGTGAATTAGAGAATTTCTTAAAAATTCTAAACCAAATTAGCAGTATGTTGTGAGCATTTTTTTCTAGATAATTTTGTGTTCAGTGAGTTAAATAATACCTAGTTTATTTTTCTGTAACTCTCTATATGAGGAATATTCAAAGTAACTAAAGATTGTTGTCTTTGTAGATTCTGGAAAAATTTCTGAGAGTTTTCTCTTCAGCTATTATAAACGTTTTTATTTTGGGGGAAAAGGACCTTTTCCATTGTATGCTATAAGGCATAACAATGTATTAAAAAGGATTGTTATTATGGACTTCTGAGTCAGTTGCAAAAATTTAAATTCAAAGTCATGTAACATAGTGATTCAACATGAAACAAAAGCCAAATGAGGAAAGCAGACTATTAAATTCTTCAGCTTGTCTTTACAACTGGTTTGAGTATCCACAATCCAGAAGTAATGGTTCTGCTTCACGGTTAATAATGATCTTAACCAACAAAGTGTGTTAGCTCTAATTTGATCAAAGGTATATAGACAGAAACAATCATCTTGTTTTCTGGGATCAGATTCTGGATAGCACATCTTGAAGAAAGACCAAGGTTGAAACACAGGACATTTCAATCCCTTCCTCATCTTATTTACAGAGAAGTATGACTTCTTATTCCAATGGCTATGCAACTTTCTGCAATTTGTTGAAACCATAACAATAAACTCTTAAAATTTCATGTCAGAAGCATAGCAGCCATGGCTTCATGATGAAAATGTAGGCGGAAGTGTCTTGTGTGTTAAAATAACAAAAACAGTAGCAAAAATGGCACCATTTCTCATTCCTTCTTGTAGAAACTTTTTTCAAAGAGATTCCTGTTCAAAGGAAATGTCTTGCACATTGCAGAGGCTAAATAAGAAATGTGGTATGAACAAATAGGATTAGGGTTAATTGGGATTGGAGAAGTTTTCTGGGTATGAAAACCAGCGTGGAGGGAAGAACATAGAAGCGAGTGTCAGGTGATCTGGGTCCTGGCTGAGACCCTGACACATAACCAGCTGTGTGTCCTGGACACATTCATATAAATCTCTCTGGCCGAATGGCATAAGAAATTCTTTCTAAGTGGATCATTTTTGGTATTCTAAAATTTTTAGAAAATGAATTTTATATCTAGCTAGATACTTGCAATGCACAAACAAATCAGATTAATAGAAATTTAGCTTCTTTCTTCCATCAAATGATTTCTTCAGTTACAATGGTGGAGGAGAGGGAACCAAATTATTGGAAAACTACTAAAGTGACTGCCCTTGCAAATATCCTAGTGACATATTGCATAAAAGACCTATAAACTATTAATAGAGGACTCTTAAAGTTAAACCATGGATTTTAAAGTTCTAACACCAAAATATTCCTTTAAAATAAATATATGTGCAATGGAAAGAATAGTTGTATGTTGAGACAGTGTCAAATTAGCTTTTAGTACTAACCACTTGGATGAAAGCATGGAAATTATTTTTGGAAAGATGGAAAAAGCTAATTTATTTATTGGAACTGAGAAAAAGTCAATGTATTTGAAAATATTTATTTTCAGATAAACAATTGAATAGTTGTTTAAGAATTCAGATGTTATTAAAAGGTCCATAGGATTATTTGCCAAATCATCAACATTTTTCAAGCTTTTTTCTTTGATACTTCCATTTTCTGCTGTAATTTCTAAGTCTAATGGCATGAAGAGTGATTTAACAAGACTAGATAAAGCACTGCATACTTGAGAGACTGTGATTCTGAGAAAGAACGTAGTCCTGAGTATATATAGAACACACATTTGTCACTACTAAGGAAGAGAGTAAAACAAACATCCATTTGCTTGCATTATACATTTTAATTTTTTCACTGTTATTTTTTCCTATGAAATTAGTGATGTTAAAAGAGTAAATGTCTTAGAAATGTTTATCATAGAAAGTGAGAGGCCTCTGTAATCTCAACCCCTAGAAAAATCCCTCTTAGCATGTTACGTTTGTGTACATGCCTCCTGGAAGGCTCCTATCCATGTATTAACACTTATAGTATATTACTCCTTTAATATTTCCAGATTCAGTTCCAATGTTTGAGGGGTTCCCCTACAACACCAAGCAATTCTCAAACACCGACAGGGTATCTGAGAATTTCACTCAATTCTGACGCTACCTACGTAGAGATAACATCAGATTCCACAGGTTAAGGGTTCAGTCCTACAAGACTGTCTCCCACTCCCCGCTTTAGATGCCAGTCAGAAGCCCCAGGCTACTACCTGTGCTTCTGACCCACCATTTGAACTCTGGAGGTTCCAAGTACCTTTTCCTTAGGTTCAATGAATTTGCTAGAGTGGCCCACAGAACTCAGGGGAAACACATTTGCCAGTTTATGAAAAGATACAGTAAGAGTAAGAATCAACAGCCAGATGGAGAGCTATATAGGGCAAGGTTCTGAGCAGAGGAGCTCTGTCTCTCTGGAGCTTGGGGCCTGGCTCGGTAGCACGTGGAAGCATTCTGGTTCCCCAAACATGAAAGCTCTCCAGATAAAGAGGACCAAAAAACTGTATTCTTGAGTTTTTGTGGAAGCTTCATTACCTAGTCATGATTGACTAAGTCATTGGCCATTGGCTGATTTAACCCTTAGCAAGAAGGGGACTAAAATTTTCAACCCTCTAATCATATAGTTGGTCCTCAGGGCAACTATTCCTGCCTTGGGTGGGGTCCCAAAGTCACCATTATTAATAACAAGACACCCATTTCACCTGGCTTCAGGAACTGTGGCTGAAGACCAAATATATCTGAGAAATAGATTTTGGTCAAGTGAATGACCGAGTATATATTTCTTATAAATACAGCAGTTACTTGAGCATTTATATGCTTTGTCATGGACAGAGATTTCAGAATTCTGGTTAACAAAAAAATCTGAGTAGTAGTTAAAATTCACTGAATATAATAACAACAACAAAAACTATCTCTAAAATACAATCTTTTAAAATAATTTACTATTAATAATAGTTAGCATTTAGTGGGCATTTACTATTTTATCATGTGCAGTTATCGTGCTAAGTACTTTATGTAATTAATTTCTTTACATTCTTACTACCACCAGATGAGAAAGGTACTGATAGTATCACTTCTTTTATTTTGGGAAAATGTAATTTGCACACTATACCTCACATCCAAAGAGAAGGATACCCTAGTTACGTAGCTAGAGGGTAGACCTGCCTCCCCTCAGTCTCACACTCAGAGTCCAGACTTCTTTGCTTTGGACTCTAGTTCCTTTTTTTAAAAAAATTATTCATTTATTTTTAGAAGTTTGTATTACATTCCAGTTAGTTAACATATTGTGAAATAAATATTCGTTTCACATGTACAATATAGTGATTCCACACTTCCATGCAGCACCCAGCGCTCCTCACAAGTGCCCTCCTTCATCTCCACCACCCCTCCCCTCTGGTAACCATCAGTTTGTTCTCCACAGTTAACAGTCTGTTTCTTGGTTTGCCTTTGTCTCTCTCTATCTTTTTTCCCCCTTTTCTCATTTGCTTTGTGTCTTAAATTCCACATGTAAGTGAAATCATATGGTATTTGTCTTTCTCTGACTGACTTATTTCACTTAGCGTAAGAGCTCTAGCCCCTTTTTGCAATCCACAAAATTCATCAGCCTTCTACATCTCATTTCCTGGATAAACTAAATTTTCTTGTTTGTACCATCAGTCTCTCTGTGATCCCTCTGCAACCAAATTTGTTCCCCTAAAGCTCAGATGCTTCCCCATGTTCCAAGAAACCAAACTGCTCAGTAATTTAATACGTTCTTTGGTCTCCAAGCCTTTCTTACTCATGTCATCCTTTCATCCATGCCTCTCTTCTCCCTCCTGTCAAAACCTGTCACAAACCTATTGACTTTCCAGGGACAGCCCCGTTACTGAGTCATTTACTAAGCATTCTTCGGTCACCTTAATAGAAAAGAACTCTCTTCTCAGACTCCTACAGAATTTTGTCTTAACCTCCTACGATATTTATCACATATCACCTTGTTTTAAGATAATTTGTTCATAGCCATTTATACTTTAGTATAAATTCAAGCTTTTTGCAATCCCATCTCAAAAATCATTTATTGGTCTACTACAACTATTTGACTAGAATGTGCTTCATAAAACCTTGTTGAATTTCATTGCCTACCTATGGCTTGTAGAACACTTTAGGATTAGTGGGTCTGAAGTAAAGAAATAATCTTGTATTAGAACTATTTTTGGGGCGCAAAATTGGGCATGTAAAGATGAAACAAACAAACCCAAAACTCCATTCTCACCCTTGACGCAAGACAAGCATATTAACAGATAAATTGAAAGCAAAATAGAATTATGATGAAGGCAGACAAGGTTTATTATGGGATTGGAGAATTGAAGCCTGGGTCTAGCTTTGGGATGATAGGAGCTGGTGCTCAAGAAAAAAACCCCTTGTGAGAAGGTTAAAGAATTAACAGGAAGCAAAGAAGTGGGTTAGCGGACAAGTAGAGGGTCATGGGCCACATAGCCATGAAACGGAATCACATACTGGGAAACTATGAGCAGTCCTGTGTCGCTGAGGTATAAAATGCAAAGTAAGGAGGGTGGATAGTGGGCTTGAGTAGTAGCAAGGACAATGGCAATCCTAGTCCGACATGGGGGTGGGCCCAGATGATGCGCTGTAGTGATAGGGAAGCCCGTAGGGCTCTAAACTTGCAGATTGATATCTATAAGATGCTTCTTTTAAATCAAATATTTTATCTCTACCTTTTTGCCCTGAATGCCAGAAGTTACAAAATGCATCTTGGAAACATCTAGAGAAAGCTTGTTTTAGGTATTATTTTCAGGAAAGCTCTAAGTGTTGAATTTCATTTGCATTATGTTTTTGTTATGTGTGCTCATTTTTCTTTTGGCCAGTTGGTATTTCCTTTATATTACCAAACTTTTTCCTTTTCTTTCAGAGTTGCCTTTACTCTTTACTCACATGATGGCACACAGAAGGCTGACAGATGAAGCAATAGATACTATTTCCTAATCAACTATCTCCTAGCAGGAGCACAGCTATGACATCAGCACTTGGAAGGGACAGGCCCCTTAATCAGGAAGGCAGCATGAGCTTTCCTGTTTTTATGATGGTAGTGTCTCAGAGGCATCCTGTTTCCTTTTCAGAGTTTAACTTCTAGATTATTAGTTTCAAAATTGAAATCTTGTTGTTGTTGTTTTTTTTTTATCTTAAAACCTAAAAATCATCACACAGTATTGTTTAGTATCCCGTGAATGTTTGTGTGTGTGTGTGATGGACAGGGGGGACTTCTTTTCACAATACCAACATGACTGTATTTTTGGTTGAACATTGAATTCTATATGTGTGGAAAGAAATTATGATACTAATACTATTTGCTTAAAGTGACTTAGATAAATGAAGGAGAAAGTAAAATTTTAAGTAAAGCTAGAAATAAATATATGATTGTATACCTGTCATCAAGAAAAACCCAGGAGTTCAGGATGTGGATAATAATTTATATAGTGAGAAGTAGAATAAGGAAATGGGATCTTTATCTCCCTAATACTACAAGAGAAATAAGGTAAAAAAATGTATTTACTCTTTTCTGAAGTACTTATGCATTTGAGAATAGCCAGATTTATTTTCTATCCAGTAGAGAGCAGTCAAAGCCCATGATGCTCTTGTAAAATCCATGCCTCCGAGTTCCAGGCACAGGACTGTTCACGCTGTGCCATCTCACCCAGGTCCTAGCTGAGTAAGGGTCTTCTAGAGCACTGGCCTGGTTTCCTGTAAACCACATTCCTTCCTCTCACACTTGTCCTTTATATTAAATAAAACACATATATCAATTTATGTGGAAGTTTATTTGCACACAAATGAAGGCATATGTTGAGCTTGTGGCCATTGCTTTAAACAATATATAGGAGCACAAACTATGGTGTTAGATTTTGTTAACAGAGGGGCAAAGTCACAGCATGACAGTTGGGCGAGCTTAGAATTCCTGGAAAGAATACCCCAACCCAATTGCCACCAGACAGCCGAGCCTTGTTACCAGCAGCGAGTGTGTGACATCTTCATGGCAACAGTAGTGACATAGAGAGACCTTTGACTGGTAGACAAGCCAAGGAAAAATGAAACTAAGAATCACAAAGAGATTAGATGATATGATGAAATATGCACGTGGGGCTCACCAAACTTCATCTTTGCTACTTTTTTCTTGTTCTTTCCATGTTTCAGAGGAGATTAAAATATGGAGGGATGCCATCTAGTTATGTAGTTAGAAAGTATACCTTACCCTTTTTTTCTTAGTTATCGGGGGTTTTTACTGCTATTGTCAAAAACCTTTGAGTACAGATCATTTCTGCTTTTCGGAAAGAGCATATTCCTGGAAAATAGTTCTGAAGGAGGGCTGCCAAGAGGCAGCACCTTGAAAATGCGCATATTGTCCTATTCTCTGATTAGCCTCGTGGACAGAAACCAACCTGTAACTGAGTAAGTGCCCCTGGAAATGAAGAATGAGGTGTATTAGGGTAGCGGTTAAATGAAGAGTTTTCATACATATATATTTGGGCCTTGAAAACCATGTTCATCTTTCCTCTTCATGAAGTTAATATGCACTGAGGATAGAGTCATAAAGTGCAATGAAAATGCTTCTTCATTTATGCATCAGTGACACTACTGATCCATCATCAGTAAGACATAGAGTTTAAGGCAAGTTTTGTTCCAGTAGTCATGTTGCCGCAGATGGCCGCATGCTGTGATTTGGCCATCCTCGCAACCGAAGTCATACTCTTTAATTGGTAGATCAGAGTTAGGTATGTAATTTGTGGCCATGAAGCCGACTGGAACTAACTACCTCACATGCGGTGAGCTTGAATGTCAGCCTAATCATAGACTTCTGCCAGCTGAACTACTGTACCTCAGGGACCCTTGTTTTTTGTTTTTGTTTTTGTTTTAAAGATTTTTTTTTTTATTTGTTCATTTGACAGAGAGAGAGACAGGCAGCGAGAGAGGGAACACAAGCAGGGGGAGTGGGAGAGGAAAAAGCAGGCTCAATAGTGGAAGAGCCTGACGTGGGGCTCGATCCCACAACGCCAGGATCACGCCCTGAGCCGAAGGCAGACGCTTAATGACTGAGCCGCCCACACGCCCCTCAGGGACCATTGTTACAGATGATTTGTTACCACTGTTAACGACCCCTTGTACTTTTCTTTAAAACGTATGCATTCATTGAAGTTCAAACGTGTGTTGCTGAAGAATTAAAAACAAGTTTGAATTTGGCAGTAATATTTTTCTTAAAGTATCAAAATTCCTTAACAAATGAAATAAGAACTAGTATTTTTAAAGATTTTATTTATTTATTTGAGAGAGAGAGAACATAAGTGGCGGGGGGGGGGAGCAGAGGGAGAGGGAGACGCAGACTCCCTCTGAGCAAGAAGCCTGATGTGGGGCTTGGTCCTAGGACCCTGGGATCATAATCTGAGCCGAAGGCAGACACTTAACTGACTGAGCCACCCAAGTGTCCCAGAACTAATTTTTGAGTAAGTCTGCAGGTACATTTTTCCATCTATTATGAAATTTAGTAAAGTTTCATTTTCTTGGGTAGTGTTTACGAATTAAAAACAATGACTTTTTAAAATTGTAATTTAGTCATACTCTAAGTGGATCAGTAACCAGATTAATTTTATTTTAGAAACAATACAGAGATACATGTCATCATGCCTCCTTGTGTCTACTCTTGAATGAAACCATGTAGTGTAGTGATGAGAACTTGGAATTTAGAGTTAGGAGATCTGGCAGTCCTGTAGCCTAAAGACCTTTATGCTCTCAACACGCTATACTTTCCACTGCACATAATCGGTACCTATATAAATAGGGCAGATTGGGTCCTAAGTATTAGCGACAACAAGAGATGGATTTGATGAGCTTTAGGTCCCTGTCACCCCCATAGTTTGCATCAGCCCTTCAACCTATTCTTTGATTTGGATAATGGATATTTTGCCCTGACTTGTTTAAAATATTATATACATGAAGCCTCAGAACAAGTCCTGTAACCTGTCTTTCCAATCAGGTTATTGCCCTAAGCCGTTTCCACAGAGAAATAATTCTGAGGGTAAAAGTGATGATAGAGTTCAATAGGAAGGCCGTATTCCACACCTCAATCAGAGTTTGAAATTGAGTTTTGGGGTAATCAGCCCATCTCAGAAGAGGATGAACGCACAGTTTTGATGTGAGATGACATGGATCTTGGCCAGGTGGGGGCTCTGAGACGGAGATAAGGACTAGAGCCAAAAGACATTCAAAGAGAAAGGCTGGGTAGGTTTGGTACTTGGGAGAACACATGACACAGAGAAGGGAAAACACAAAAGATGATTGCACATTTTGGGGTCTATGAAACGGATCATTTCGTGGAGAAGAGAGATGAATCCTACTGTAGACATGTGGAAGCCTATGTGGCCCTAAGTTATCTTAGACAAAATATTCTTTAGATTTCTTTAGACCTGGGTTGAAATGCTGGTCAGAGATTACAATTGGAGACATAGATTTAAGTGTAGATGAGAAATAGCTTTGCTCATCCTTTTCTTTTACTAACATACTTATAGCTCTCTTTATTCCTTTGACAACAGTGGGAGTTGGGATTTTTGCCATTACTTTTAGTTTAATCTCTTGCAGTGTTTTGATGGTTAACAATGTTCTCTGGAAATGAGGCCTCCTACACCTGACCATGCTTATGTCTACAGATGATTCAGGAAGAATGTTTCCATCCCTTTCAGGTAGGCTGTGCTGCTTTTTCTGCCCCTTGAAGTTCTTGCAAGGCTTCATGGTAGGTCTGGCTGGTGTCAGAAATCTGATGAGAATAAAATCTAAGAAAAGCCTAAACAGATCTCTTTCACACATTGTATAGACACAGCAACCAGATAAACACAATAATTTTAAAGATTTTTTAACAGTAGTTTATGCTACCGTCCAGATGTAATTATATTTAATCTCTGGGGAGCCTACATTTTGCATTTAAATGGCATGAATGGTTTATTCTTTCTAGCAGACATTTGATAATACGTGTTCTAGGCAGATTTCTAAGAGCTAGGGAAATAGTGTAGGAGATGATGGATAATACACTAATTTACATACTAGGGGGGTAGAGAGGCAAAATACATGCGAACCAACAAATGGAAGGTGATTTTATTTATTTTTTTAAAGAGTTCTTTATTTGAGAGAGAGAGATCACGAGCAAGTGAGCAGGAGAGAGAGGCAGAGGGAGAGGGAGAGAGAATCTCCAGCAGACCGTGCTGAGCTTGGAGCTGGACCTG
Organism: Ailuropoda melanoleuca; assembly: GCF_002007445.2. Lineage (NCBI taxonomy): Eukaryota > Metazoa > Chordata > Mammalia > Carnivora > Ursidae > Ailuropoda > Ailuropoda melanoleuca. The sequence goes on from NC_048236.1 coordinate 26,172,862, forward strand.
CGGCTCCATCTCACGACCCTGAGATCATGACCTGAGCTGAAGCCAAGAATTGCATGCTCAGCCGGCTGCACCACCCAGTCACACCTGGAAGGTGATTTTAGAAAGATTTAAGGTTATGAAGAATATAAAATGGGGTATTGTAATAGACAGCTTAAGGATGTTGGGTTTAATTTAAAATGGGTAGTCAATAAGGAGGTGATTTTTGCATTTGGAGATGAAAGACAAGAATGTATTAGCTGCGTGAAGACATGGGGTTGGCATTCCAGGGAGAGTGAAGAGTTAGTACAGACTCCAAGGTGGAGGCAAAGTTAGTTGGTCAAGGAACATAAAGTAGGACAATATGGCTGAGGTGGTTGGAGAAGAAGAGAGGCAGGAAGTATGGTTGGAGAGGTAGTCAGAGACAGGTCACATATGCCTGTGGGGCCACGGCAGATGATATGAATTTTATTCCTAGTGCAGTGGGAATTTATGCAGAAGAGTGAGATGTAGTAATTCTAATTAGTCACTCTTTTTGTAATACTATTGTTTTTCCTTATGTGTGCATCTACCTTTTTATTTTAATAAAAAGTTAGAAAGTTCTGTGTTCTTCAGTTTTTATGTTAGAGTATTCCAACATCAGGGTAGAAATGTTCATACTCTAGTTAGTAAAGAGATGCAGGAAATGTTGTCAACTGTTTTATGTGTCTGAATGAGGGCCGAAGTACAGAGTGGGGAGGGGGAGTATTGATTTTGCCATGACAAATTTGAGAAAGGAGGTGAAGTCACAAATACAGAATTCTTTTTTAAAAAGATTTTATTATTTATTTATTTATTTATTTATTTATTTATTTGAGAGAGAGCGAGAGAGCACGTGTGTGTAAATGAGGGGAGGGACAGAGGGAGAGAGAGAGAATCTCAAGCAGACTCCATGCTGAGCAGGGAGCCCTGCACAGGGCTCAATTTCATGATCCTGAGATCATGACCTGACCCAAAACTTAGAGTCTGACATTTAACCGACTAAATAACCCAGGTGCCCCTACAAATATGGAAATCTTAAATAATGAGGATTGACTGTATATACATATACATATATAATTTTTGCTGTTGTATCTATTTTTTTCATTAGCATTATGTGGGGAAAAAATCTTTTTGCTTGACTTTTCATCAGTCATTTTCCAAAAGTGATACTGATAATGATTGTTATAAACACAGTCTCCGGGAAGCCTTCCCTTTTACTTGGAAACTGACATTTTATTTTTTCTAATCAAAGTGAAAAGTGTCAAACTGTCAGTGAAAGAATACCCAGAAAGTGTCAGTTCCCATCAACAAATGCTCAAAGCATGCTAGTGTGTTTTTTCTCATAACCTGGGAGAGAAATTCAGAAATACTCAAATAGATTTTTCCAGCAAGAAATGGGAGCACATTGATATATGAGCTCCCATCCGCAACTATTGAAGATATAATGGAACTGAAGACAGCTTGCTTCTTAACTTGGTGGTTATTATTTCTCTTGAAATACAAATATGATTTCATCCTCTATAAATCAATAAAAGTGTGGGTTGGTTATTTTTTTAAGCTTTATAAAAAGGAAATTGCATCATAATAGCAGTCTTCAGATAAATAAGAACTACTGTCAGCATTTAAACCACAAATGGAATGTCAAGACCTTAAATTATTGTTTTCAAATCATTGTAAAGTTATGAAAAAAATTTGGAATGATCCAAACCAAAAATATACAAATAATCCAGAAAACTATGTATTCAATTGTTTTTATCTGGGCAGTATATGGAGACATTCTTAAGAAGAAATAATTTGGTGGAAACATGTAATTTTGACTTGTAAATTTGCAAATTAAAGCCAACAAAGAACATAATAGCAAAGCATAATTCATTTTTTTGGAAAAGACGAACACTTTGTAGGACTCCTTGAATAGGAAGCTGGCATCTAAAGCATGGTGTACTGAAAGGAGCATTGGTTGACTGGTAGAGAGGGATTCCAGGACCAACTCCGCTGCTAATTAGTGGTGTGTACTTGAGCCTAACATTTAGCTCCTCAGGTTTGGGCTTTCTAGCAGTCAAATGTGGAGTCTATACTACATGATCTCTAATATCTCAGCTCTAGAATTTTCTGAGGCTCCAGGACAAAATACCTATAGTAGACATTTGTTTATTTGAATTCCAGAACATTGCTCAGTAGCTCATTATGCATAAAATAAAGTAATAGAGTAATTCTAAACCAAAATCCAGAAAGCTCTGACTGTGGCAATTATATACTTTCTCACAAAACCAGATCACTTTTGAGAGGGATGCTAAAATAATTAAAAATATATTAGTTTTTGAGATTGACCAACTACATATATATATATTCATCTACTAGCAAATTGTTACTATATTAGTTGATCTGTCTTTTTCAAAAACTATGTTAAAAATCAATAGTCTTTAAAAAATAACAGTACATAAAAGCAATGTAAAACAATTCTTCATATTGCTTACTTTAATTTTAAAAAATAGCATAAGTAGAATAGTTATTCCTGTTCCATATTCAAGAACTTTAATCAGTTTTATTTTAATCCAAATCTATTTCTGATACCATGTCACTGGTATTTTTCCAGTGAATGTATTTGTTGTTGTAATACTTTTTTTCATGACATTGCATGAAATCTTGCTTGAAGTTAACATTTTGTAGTTAATAAACCTGAAAAGTTTTTTTTTACATTAGACTTTTCTCTGCATAATCTTCTTTTTTTATTATAATAATTTTTTTATTATATTATGTTAGTCACCATATAGTACATCCCTGGTTTTTGATGTAAAGTTCCATGAATCATTAGTTGCGTACAACACCCAGTGCACCATGCAATACATGCCCTCCTTAATACCCATCACCAGCCTATCCCATTCCCCCACCCCCTCCCCTCTGAAGCCCTCAGTTTGTTTCTCAGAGTCCATAGTCTCTCATGCTTCATTCCCCCTTCTGATTACCCCCCTTTCTTTATCCCTTTCTTCTCCTACCAATCTGCCTAGTTCTTATGTTCTATAGATGAGAGAAACCATATGATAATTGTATTTCTCTGCTTGACTTATTTCACTTAGCATTATCTCCTCCAATGCCATCCATGTTGCAGCAAATGTTGAAATCGTTCTTTTTGATAGCTGAGTAATATTCCATTGTATATATGGACCGCATCTTCTTAATCCAGTCATCTGTTGAAGGGCATCTCGGCTCCTTCCATGACTTAGCTATTGTGGACAATGCTGCTATGAACATTGGGGTTCTCTTCACTACGTCTGTATCTTTGGGGTAAACACCCAGTAGTGCAATGGCTGGGTCATAGGGTACTTCAATTTTTAACTTTTTAAGGGACCTCCACACTGTTTTCCAGAGTGGCTGTACCAACTTGCATTCCCACCAACAATGTAGGAGGGATCCCCTTTCTCCACATCCTCTCCAACAATTGTTGTTTCTTGCCTTGTCTATCTTTGCCATTCTAACTGGCGTAAGGTGGTATCTCAGTGTGGTTTTGATTTGAATTTCCCTGATGGCTAATGATTTTGAACATTTTTTCATGTGTCTGTTAGCCATTTGTATGTCTTCATTGGAAAAGTGTCTGTTCATATCTTCTGCCCATTTTATGATTTGTTTATTTGTTTCTCGTGTATTGAGTTTGAGAAGTTCTTTGTAGATCTTGGATACCAGTCCTTTATCTGTGGTGTCCTTTGCAAATATATTCTCCCATTCCGTGGGCTGTCTCTTAGTTTTTTTGACTGTTTCCTTGGCTGTGCAGAAGCTCTTTATCCTGATAAAGTCCCATAAGTTCATTTTATCTTTTATTTCTCTTGCCTTTGGCGATGTGTCGTGAAAAAGGTTGCTCTGGCCGATGTCATAGAAGTTGTTGCCTATGTTCTCCTCTAGAATTTTGATGGATTCCTGTCTCACATTGAGGTCTTTCATCCATTTGGAGTTTATTTTTGTGTATGGTGTGAGAGAGAGTGGTCGTTTCATTCTTTTGCATGTAGCTGTCCAATTTTCCCAGCACCATTTATTGAAGAGACTGCCATTATTATTCAACATAGTACTAGAAGTCCTTGCAACAGCAATCAGACCGCAAAGGGATAAAAGTTATCCAAATCGGCAAAGAAGTCGTCAAACTGTCTCTCTTAGCAGATGACATGATACTCTATATGGAAAACCCAAAAGAATCCACCCCCAAACTACTAGAAGTTACAGAGCAATTCAGTAATGTGGTGGGATACAAAATCAATGCTCAGAAATCAGTTGCATTTCTATACACGANATCAATGCTCAGAAATCAGTTGCATTTCTATACACGAACATGAGACTGAAGAAAGAGAAATTAGGGAATCCATCCCATTTACAATAGCTCCAAAAATCACACGTTATCTTGGAATTAACTTAACAAAAGAGCCCTTAAATTTGTGTGGAACCAGAAAAGGCCATGAAACGCCAAGGAACTGTTGAAAAGGAAAAACAAAGCTGGGGGCATCACAATGCCGGATTTCGAGCTGTACTACAAAGCTGTGATCACAAAGACAGCATGGTACTGGCACAAAAACAGACACATNAAAAACAGACACATAGACCAATGGAACAGAATAGAGAACCCAGAAATGGACCCTTGGCTCTTTGGGCAGCTAATCTTTGACAAAGCAGGAAAAAACATCCAGTGGAAAAAAGACAGTCTCGGCATAATCTTCTTTTATTGAGTAAATATTTTCTCTACAGATGCTAAGTTACCTGGAAAGTTCACAGCAAATTCTTGCTAAATACAGAACATTATCATTTCTATTTTTTTTGAAATGTATAAATATTTCAACCCAAATATTTTCACAGATAGTGGTTTTTATTTTAAACTTTTAATTTCCTTAACAAATATTTTTAAAGGAAAATAATCAAAACGCATGTCTCTATAATCCTTTTGATTTTCTGCCAAATTTAGATGCTGCAAAACCATAACAATATACATATATCCAGTAAATATAGGAACTGTATAAAACTGTTAAAAAAATATAAAAAATATAAATTTCTCCCATGTCAAAATATTCTGAAGAGAAATTATAAAATTTCAAGATAAATTTTGTGCACTTTTGAGTTGTCATTGTTTGATTGATTCAGTGCCTCCTGTGCTTTTATAAGGAGACATTTTGATGTCTTCTTAATTACAACTTTGTTTTTCAGTAAATCCACTTGATTAAAGTCTTTAAATTCTATTTGTTTTGGTACTCCATCTGTTGAATGATTTGATGGAAGATTTCTTTTTTTTTTTTTTTTAAAGACTTTATTTATTTATTTGACAGAGAGAGAGAGACAGCCAGTGAGAGAGGGAACAAACACAAGCAGGGGGAGTGGGAGAGGAAGAAGCAGGCTCATAGCAGAGGAGCCTGATGTGGGGCTCGATCCCAGGACTCCAGGATCACGCCCTGAGCCGAAGGCAGACGCTTAACCGCTGCGCCACCCAGGTGCCCCTGATGGAAGATTTCTAATTTTAAACAGTGCAATAGAAATACAAAGGACTCATTTGCGAAATGTTTCATTTGAATTGGAGGATGCATTCATTTATAGAATAATTCTTCAAAGTTCCGAACGTTTTTAAATCTAACTGATGATAGGTAACAGAAAGTAAAAGTGCTTTTTGCCATGCTGAAGAAATTTTTTTTTTTTGTATTCAATAGCTTCTTTGTAACAAAATTTTGAGGCACAATTACTCTGTGAAATATATAAAAATGGAGTAAATTTTAACAACTACAGTTTGTGTTTAGGCTGACAGAATCTTGTTTGAGGACAATTGTGATTTATGACTATGTTGCAATCAATTCTAGGTATATTTCTGCTGCTTTTGTTTTTTAGTAAGAGAATATTATTTGTGCCATTATGCTCTGCTCCAACAAAATTAATATTTGTATTATTACCACAAAAACCAAATAACTTTATTTTCTGTGTTAATCTTTTTAATTGAATTTACAAGAGCATTTGTAATAATAATATCAGAGAGTTTAATAGAATGAATTTTTAAGTACATTGCTTTTACTCCATGATGACACTAATCACTTTTTAAACCTTTCATGATTTGTCTATGAAGTTTTTCCCTCTGCTAATGGAGTTGAGACATTAACAGCAATTGTTTCAGTTTTCTGTATGTTAAAAACAAATGAACAGACTTGGAATCTAAAATGCAAAAGTGAACAAAATTAATTTAGAATAGTCCATTTGATCTGAAGGAACAGGTGGTGTTTCTAGAGAAATGGATAAATATGTCATCTACACCTGCATATACTACATTTTGGCACAGTTATTAAAAAAAACCCTAACAGGGGCGCCTGGGTGGCATTGGGGCACCTGGGTGGCTCAGTCGTTAAACATCTGCCTTCAGCTCAGGGTGTGATCCCGGAGTCCTGGGATAGAGCCCCACATCAGGCTTGTCCACTGGGAGCCTGCTTCTTCCTCTCCCACTCCCCCTGCTTGTGTTCCCTCTCTCGCTGACTGTCTCTATCTCTGTCAAATAAATAAATAAAATCTTTAAAAACAAAAACAAAAACAAAAAAAAAACCCTAACATTTAAAAAGATAACCATACTTCTTCAGCATATCTGTATCTTTTGGTTTGCAGAAGTCGTATTGTTATGGCCTTTATGGCGGGTAGTGACTGTCAAGGAACATCTCATGTGTGGTACACATTTATTATAAACTTTCTTGAGAAATAGCAGCTCTCTATTTTTTTATTTTAAATGTACCTTCCTTTTGCTAACCTCATTGTTGTTGAAGAAGTTTATTAAAAAGTCATAAACAAAGCATTACAGCCAAATAAATAGTTTTAGATTGCGTCATACAGTAAATGACCACGAGGCAGCAAATGCATAAGGATTTTTCTGTCTGTGTTCTGTGGCAGGGCTTAGCTTTGATTTCTTGCATATATTTTATGTATCTCCACCCTCTGATTACTCTAAATATTTTCCATTGACCTCACCTCCTGGTGGCCTAAGGAATTTATGCATCTCAAAGTCTAAAGTACCAGCCATAGCATGGCACACCTGTTGGCATGCCGACTTCAATTTTCCTCCCATTCTTACTGAAGATGAGGAGTGAGTAGTCCGCAGCCCTTCCTGCCCAGCGCTCTAAAATATTATCAGTAAGCACTCTGCAAGCTGTCCTGGAAAAGTGAAGTATTCATTCCTCACATCAGGTAATAGTTGAAAAAGGAAAGATGGTTGATTCTGGTAGTGTTTAAGATCTCTGTGTGCTTCATGTGTTTCTCACACACAACTAGTTAAGAGATACCATGGCAGAAGTTAGAACTACCAGGTAGAATACCATCAAACCCAATCAAGCTAATTTTAATGTAAATTGTTAATAATCATAGCTGGTAAAAAAAAAAAAAACTGGGACAAATACTTAATCAACCAGGAAAACTGACATACATGGGTACCCTAAAAATAACTAAGCTTACTGGAATTTTACCTTACTGGAAGTTTGGAAACTATAGCAATTCTTTACTTTTTTTTTTTTTTAAGATTTTACTTATTTGAGAAAGAGAGCATGCAGCAGAAAGAGAGGGAGAAGCAGACTCCCCACTGAGCAGGGAACCCAATGGGGACTTGATCCCAGGACCCTGAGATCATGACCTGAGCCGAGGCAGACGCTCAACCGACTGAGCCACCCAGGTGCCCAAAACTATAGCAATTCTTAAAAGCAGTTCATCAACATTTTTCTTTTTGTATCTAAATTTTTGTATGATTCTTGAGCATAGTCATAGGCAGAACAAAAATTACAGAGTTGTGTTCTCATAAGACTGTGGCAAGAATTGTATATGTAGGAAATTAGTAGTTTCTTATGCCTATCAGAGTTTAAATAAATGTTATTTTTAAACCTTTCTACTGTGCTCACTAGTTTTCTTAAATTGTTAGAAATTGATTCTTTTATCCAAATCATATTACAGTATCGTACCCTAATATAACACTTTCTACTCAGCACAACAGGCAAGACTAAATGAACCAAACATGGAACTTGCCTTCAAGAGCTTTACATTTTGGAAGGAGAGATAAAACACATGTTTTATATTTACACATGAGCACACATACTTGAGTACTTGACTCATTTTTTTTTTTTATCACTACTCATGTCATCATTCTTGCTGTTGGCTACCTCCTTTATGGTCTACCTGGTATCTAGGTCGCTCCACACTTGACTTCCTTCACTCCAGCCACCAACCACACCAGTCATCCACTCCTACAGTCTTTCCTGTAACTCTGAATCAATAATGACTATGTAAACTCCAAACTCTCAGTTTCAGGAATCTGAGTCTCCAACCACTATCTTCTATCCATCCTGCTTACTTATTCCAGTAACTCCTACACCCACAATTTCTCACCCCTCCAGGAACTCGCCCCCTTGACTCTCTTTTTCACTGCACAGCATCCTTTTTATAGTTCACTTTCTTCCTTACATTGAAGGCCTTGGTTCCATGTCCATCACTGTAATCACTTTCTCATAAATGGTCTTTCTCCTGTCTTACTTTACTGTATTCACCCAGAAAAGCACCAGCCCTGGTTTCAACTCACTGGAGAAAATAACTCTTCTCAATGGTCTCACATGAAATTAATAACCACGGTCTCCCAGGTGGTCTCCAGTACTGGCTCGCAGTCCTCCATTCTTCTACTAAATTTCTGTTCCCACACTCTAAGAAGGTTAATCTCCACTTTCTCTTCTTCACACCACTCCCAACTCTGACATATGAGCTTAGACCATATATCACTGCTAAGTTGTAAACACTGACAAGACCCACCTCATCTCACCACCGTGTCTTCAGACTAATTTGCATTGATTCTGAGATTCTTGCTTCATCTCCTGTTAGGATAAGAAAAGTCTCTGATCCTACCTGAGGACAAACACTACTTTTGGCTACTCAAGAACTTTGCTCACATAATTATCATATCTTGCTTTCTTTTCCAACTTCAATTGCTCCCTATATTGGATGGTTTCTAAAGGCATATAAAAATGCCTTAATATCTATTATACTAAAAAAACCACACTTATTTCAAATTCTTCTATAATCCCATATTTTTACACTTCATTAAAAAAAAAAAAACACTTCTAAAAAAAACCTGTGCTTTTTTTCCCTTTCTTGCCTTTCTATTCTTTCTTTATTTTATCCCAACCAGGCTTTGTTCAACAGTCCACAAAATTACCCACTTTTAGGGTAAACAGTGACTTCTGTCTATTCTGGCGAGTCTACCAATCATGCCCCAGTCTCCTCTTGATTGTTCAGCAACGTTTGACACAATGGAACAGCCTCTCTCTCTTGTACCATTTTCTTGTCTTGGCTGACACCAGAGTCTCTTGGGTTCCTCTCTATTTCACTGACTGCTCCTCTTCATTCTCTACACTGGTTCCTTGCTCTTGGCCAGACATCAATTGCAGAAGTTACCTTTCAGCTCAATTCTGAGCCCTCTTCCTTTTTTTTGTAGCACAGAGGGATTTTCTGACCTTGCATCAGAATTACCTGGAGTATTTGTTAAAACACAGAGTCATGGGGCCCACTTTCAGAGTTTCTGATTTGGTAGATCTAGATGGGGCCAAGGAATTGGCATTTATAACAAGTTTCCAGGTAATAATGGCTGATGCTGCTGGTCCAGGGACTGCTCTTTGACAACTCCTGGTTTCGGGAAGCAATTAAGCCAAATGCTTTGGAATAGGCCTGGCTTTCAGTCATACTTCCACCTTTTATTACCTGTGCAAACCTGGGCAAATGATTTGCCCTTTGTATTTCTTTTTTTTTTTAATGATTTTTTATTATATTATGTTAGTCACCATACAGTACATCCCTGGATTCCGATGTAAAGTTCGATGCTCCATTAGTTGCGTATAACACCCAGTGCAACATGCAATACGTGCCCTCCTTACCACCCATCACCAGTCTATCCCATTCCCCCACTCCCCTCCCCTCTGAAGCCCCAGTTTGTTTCTCATAGTCCATAGTCTCTCATGTTTCATTCCCCCTTCTGATTACCCCCCCTTTCTTTATCCCTTTCTTCCCCTACCGATCATCCTAGTTCTTATGTTCCATAGATGAGAGAAATCATATGATAATTGTCTTTCTCTGCTTGACTTATTTCACTTAGCATTATCTCCTCCAGTGCCGTCCATGTTGCAGCAAATGTTGAGAATTCGTTCGTTCTGATAGCTGAGTAATATTCCATTGTATATATGGACCACAGCTTCTTAATCCAGTCATCTGTTGAAGGGCATCTCGGTTCCTTCCACGATTTAGCTATTGTGGGCAATGCTGCTATGAACATTGGGGTGCATATGGCCCTTCTCTTCACTACGTATTGTATTTCTTAATATGTTTATTTGTAAAATAAAGACAATACAAATTGCCAGCTCAAGAGGTCTGAAAATTAAATGAGAATCCCATGACTACAATACTTTTCTCCAAACTGTTCTTCCTTCTTATACTATTACCTCTCTAAAATCTATTTTCTGAAAGGTAGTGGGGCTGTGTTTTTAAAGACATATATCAGGTCAGAATCATACTCTCTCCCATCTTGTCATTCCTTGCATCCAGAATAAAATGTCTGGCCCCATTCCAGATCACAGTCTCCTTGCTTCATCACGCATCTACCATATTGGTCTTTTTCTGCCGTAAGAAATGTTCCAGTTACCCCTTACTGCATAACAAACTTCTCCAAAATTTAGTGGCTTAGAACAACAGACATCTTACCATTTCTCACAATTTTATGAGTCAGGAATTCCAGTAGAGTTTGGCTGGGTGATTCTTCTGCTGTCCATGGTGTATTCAGTTGGCCACTGGCCTGGGGAGATCACAAATAGCCTCCCTTACATGTCTGGAGCCCAGAACGGGCAGCAGGAAGTCTGCGCTCAGCAGGGCCTCTCTCCATCTGCCTCTCCTTGTAGTCACAGGTCCTTCTCCCTACGTTCTCTCCAGGAGGTTTATTAGAGGTTACATGTCTGCAAAGGGCTCTGGGACCAGGTGGAAGGCTCCTGCTCTCTGAGAAACTAGCCCGGACCTGGCGCAGCCTCACTTCTGACACACTCTTTGGTCAAAGCAGTTGCAAGACTGTCCAGATTCAAGGGGAGGGAAAACAGATGCCACCTTGCCATGGAAAATTGTCTAAGAATTTAATCCACCACAGGCACACTCCAAGATCATTCCTGAGTGCCTTTCATACTTGTTCCTTCCTCCAGGAATTCTACGTCTGAATCTTTCCATGGCCGATTCCTCATATCTCCGCGCGGCCATCCCCTCCTCATTGCAAGAAAGCTTTTTGACTGCCTTACCATGCTTCCTCCAACCCTCACTACGTACTCCATCACTGGTTTTATTTTCTTTTGAAATGACCTTATTTAAGATCTGCCTCCCACTGGAATGTCAACTGCGTAAGAGCAGAGACTTTGTCTTTCTTGTCAACACTATGGTTGAAAAGCCTAGAAATGGTGCTTGACACATAGAATTTTCTCAATAAATATTTTATGAATGAGTAAATTAATTGTGACTATATACATCATTTATAGATGTAAAAGAAAAATTTATAATTACCATCCAAGCAGCTTTGTTATTATTATCTGCACTTGAGCTTTCTAAGAATAAGGAGTTTATGTATGTAAAGGATTTATTTTTTCCTCTGAACGAATTCCCTTTTGATTATGGTTGAAACTGACCTATCAGGTGAGAAGATGATATTTTCACTGTTATGTAACAGTATTTTTTTGCTATTATATTTTTGGAATGCATTAATTTGAATGGCAGTCCCCTAGAATTGCTTTTTGCATGGGGGAATAAGGATTTTTGAGGAAATTATACAGATTTTTATTCTCTTTCCAAAAATAATGTCATAAATTTCATAACCAAGTTAAAACTAACACCCATACTTACTAGGTTTTAGAATTTCTTCTAGCTCTGTTAAAGAAAAACTTATTAGTTTCAGTAAGGAAATTGAGTCTTTCAGTATAAAAAGTAGTTCTTAAAAAGCAGTACAAATTACATGAAAGAAATTGGAAAATGGCTTCATGTTTTTTCAACATAAACAAACATTTGATGATTTCTCAGAAAATAAATTTAGATTTTATGGACCCAAAAAGGTTTGGAAAGCATTTTAAGTTGCTTAGCTCAACGTGCATCTGATTTCACCTTTCCTTCAGTCCATCCAACATTTTCAAGATTTTCTAAACAACGAAGTAATAATTTTGGGAGCAAATTTATAAATAGGAATTTTTTTTAAGTTCAAGACCAAACATTGGTAAACAGAGAGATAAATCATTTTTTTTTGCTTTGTGATGTAGCCAAAGTCATGCAGAATATTAACTTTTTGAAAGTTTTTCAAAGAAACAGGTTCAAGGTTTTTCTTTTCTTTTCTTTTTCCTTTTTGTGGGTCTTCTAGTGGATTTTTCCTTCCTTTATTCAATCTCCACTCCATTATGAGTGCTTATAATATACTGCCTTATAAATGGGGCTCTGATTTTGCACATAGTTGAGATACAGTATATATTAATTTAATTGAGTAATTATAAAAGGCCCTACAAAAGCTTTAATGTGTTTACAGTAAGACTTACCTGTATGCTTGTGCAAATATTAGACAATGTAATATGAAAACATGTCTATTTTTTTACTTATCCCATTTTTTCCATCTTTATTCCTTTAGATCAGGAAAGGATGAGGAAGTAAAAAGGTACAAAAGCAGGAAGTATGGGGACAAATGTAGAATAAGGGAAGAGAAAAATTAAAGCTAAGTGGAATAAAATAAAGTGGGTGACCAGCCTCCATAGTAAAATATGTATGTTAGATTATTCAGTTCCCTCTATAGATTTAGTCTTTTTTGTATTCGTGTTTATGGCTTCCTGTTTTGCAAATGAAGAAACTGAGGTAAGTATTCTTTAAACATCTCTTTGGTGCACATGTCATGATTCTTGAGCCGGCTTGTCCTAACTACTGCAGAGTTTTAAGCCCCTCCACCCCCAGAAAGAGAATGACACTGCAGTCATCATGGACATATCATGTTAATTTGGGTTGATTAATTATTGATAAATGGACAAGCGAGCTTATGTTGCTTATTTCATTCAGTCCTTTAGGAAAAGCAAAATAAGTATAATGGCCTCTGTCTCAAAGAGTGGACAGTAATGCAGAAGTAAAGATGAGGACATAGATGATAGATAACACAGGATGTAGGTGCAGAGTGGAAAATCAGCCCATGGATTGATCTGTGTAGTGTACAGGTAATTGATAATATTGAGGAAATAGAGGAAACTGGGAGTGAGAGAAAGCCAATAGGATCCTAGAGAATTTGAGCTGAGACATAAACAGGCATATAACAAACTTTAATAGGATCTCAGAGTTGGAGGGGAGCTAAGTCATCTTAACCTTTCCTCTTTTTTTTTTTTTTAAGATTTTATTTATTTATTTGAGAGACAGAGAGAGCATGGGCAGGGGGAGGAGCAGAGGGAGAAGGAGAAGCAGACTCCCCCTGAGCAGGAAGCCCGATGCTCCATCCTAGGACCCCAGGATCACGACCTGAGCCAAAGGCAGACACTTAGACTGAGCCACCCAGGCGCCCCAACCTTTCTTCTTTCTGATCTCATAAAACATTCTCAGCAAAAAGACTGCCATAGACTGGGTACCACAGAATGGGAGGCTTAAACAACAGAAATTTGTTTTCTTACAATTCTGGAGGTTAGGAGTCTGGAATCAAGATGTTGGCAGTTTTGTTTTGTTTTGTCAGTTTCTCTCCACGGTTTATGGATGGCTGTCTTCCTCCAGTGTCCTCACATGGTTTCCCCATTTGTCCTATTTGTTTCCTAACCTCCTCTTCCTATAAGGACACCAGTCATATTGGATTAGGGCCCACCCTAATGACCTCATTTTACTTCTTTGGAGAACTTATCTCCAAATACAGTCCCATTCTGAGGTCCTGGGGATAAGAACTACAACATATTGTTTTTGGGAGGATAAAATTCAGCCCGCAGCACTAGTCTTAATTTCCTTATGGAGAACTTTAACCCTTAGACATGTTTTTTCTAGGTTTTGTTTTTTGGTTTTTGGTTTTTTTTAGCCCTAGACCTCCTCTGTGAAACTTCTACTCAATTATTCTGTGACTACTCCATTTCTGCAATGACCAGATATCTGGGCTGGACACTGTGATAGACATGTCTGTGGGGAGGAATTATTGCCATGAGGAAACAGAATTTCATAGAACTGGGATAAAATTTGTTGAGATAATAAGTAATTGTCTTAGAATTTAGATAAAAAATTTAGATCTGATTACCAATTACAAGGTTTTTGCTGTTGTTGTTTGTTTTTTAAAGAACATGTCTAATTCTGTTTCTAGCATGTTAAGCCTGCCTATCTCCACTGAATCTTCTATTGCTTTGAGTGATTTTCAGATAAAGAAGGTCCTTGATGTTTGGAAATTATCTCAGGGTGTGTCTGAAGATAAGTAAGACAAAACAAAACAAAACACCCCATAGACCTTTCTTATTCCCATGTTTTTTCCTTTTCAGGTTTATGTTAGATGCTTTCAACAGCATATTGAGTCAGCCTGGGTTGGAATCATAGGTACATTCACATTAATATATTTAGAATTTGGATCAACCGCTAGCTCTAATTTTGTGAGATAGTTAAATAGTTCAATATTTAATATTCAGCTATTTTTTTGTACTCATTTTACTTTTCTCTTGAGCCCTCAGTCTACTTTTCCTTTACAATTCGTATTTCTTTACTAACTTACATTGATCTTTAACTTTAGATTAAACATTAAATCCTCCTTTTCAGTGAGTCAGTGAGACAGATTTGAAACATGACACAAAACATTCCAAAAAAAGATGAACTTGTTAATGTTCATTCAAGTACATACTGGACATAAAATCAGGTAATAAATTCTTTCGGCTTAATGAGAAAAACTATCTGGAGTTTTGGTTTTAAGTAAAGTAAAATTTAGAGAACATCCCCATAAATGCTTCACTACCTGACCGAGGAAAAGATAGTATGCTTTAAAACATTTCTCATTTTCAGTAGCTGTTGGCAAAATGCTTTTGCAATTAAAAAAGAAGTAAATGGACTCATTCTTCCATTTTTGATTTGCTAACGATTCTTTAATTATTGAAACTAAGAACGGTCACTTGTAGTGAAATCGTGACGCCCAAGTGAAGAGCACCGCTACGGTGGTGCAATATTCTTATATCTTGGGAAAGGAGAGAGAGAACTAATATTTTTGAGTACATAATATGATCTATCCCTGAGCTAGGAACTTTTTAATACACTCATAATATTAAATTTTTGTAACACTATTGTAATCAGTAGGCCATATTTCATTTAAAGAGCTATGGAGTAATTTGCTTAAATCCTACATGTAGCAAATGACAAAGCTTCCTTTTTAAAATATTTATTTATTTATTTATTTATTTATTTATTTATTTATTTATCAGGGAGAGAGAGAGAGAGAGAGAGTGAGACAGTGCAAGCCGGAGGAGCAGCAGGCAGACGGAAAAGCAGACTCCCCTCCGAGCAGGGAGCCCATGCAGTACTCAATCCCAGGACCACAGGATCATGACCTGAGCCGAGGGCAGATGCTTAACCAGCTGGGCCATCCAGGGGACCTGAGTTTCATTTCTTGTAATTCTGAAGCCAGACCTCTTTCCATAAAACCAGTTACCTCCGATTTACTTTAAAAGTAGGGGCGCCTGGGTGGCACGGCGGTTAAGCGTCTGCCTTCAGCTCAGGGCGTGATCCCGGCATTATGGGATCGAGCCCCACAAGGCTTCTCCGCTAAGAGCCTGCTTCTTCCTCTCCCGCTCCCCATGCTTGTGTTCCCTCTCTCGCTGGCTGTCTCTATCTCTGTCGAATGAATAAATAAAATCTTTAAAAATAAATAAATAAAAGTAATAGATCTTTTTATCATTCCTGTGCATGATTATTTAAACAATAATTTGTCCATAAAGGTAATGCCCAAAATTCAATTTCCATAAAAGATGAATGACTAAAATGATTTTAATGCAGATATGATAATATTCTTGAGAGTTATTTCTATAATGTTCAAAAATTAAAGGAAAATTTATAATGGTTTTGAAAAGTCCTGCTTAAAAATGATAATAAATCGCAGAGGAAAAAAATTTCCATTTTTATGTAATGACATTCTAGAAACAAGTTGCTTTCTAAACTGAATGCAAATATCTCTCTTAGTGCAGAAAGCTAACATACGTCATGCCTGTGACATTTGCTAAATCAAGAATTTAGTGCCAGATGATTTAAGCCAATGATAGGTTTTTGCAGTAGCCAGTAAGGCTAGTGCATTTCTATAAGAAGTTCCTTGAGCCACAGCTGGATTTCTTCTAAGTGCAGGGCCAGTCAAGTCTTTGTCTTAGAATTTTTTGTCCTTGAGTTAATTGATATGACGTAACTGAATTCTTAGCCAGGAGCCAAGATTATTTCTAAGACAGAAGAAAGAATCATGATCTCTTTCAAACTAATTATAAATCAGGGTTATGACTTTCTTAGTGGACTAAGGATTGGGAGTTTTGAGTTTCCGTACTAGGTTTGTAACTCCCATTACAGACAAACCTTAAGTACATCTTCTCTGTATCCCGTTACTGTCATCCCTAAAATGAGCACATTTCTCTAAGGAATGTTTTCTGATCTTTGAAACAATTGAATGTAGAATTTCTGAGGGAGCCATTAGCCATCGATAAGTGCTCAGAGATGAAAAATAGGGAAAACAGATGAAAAAATATATGGGCAGGGGAGAGAAAGGCAAAGAGAGAGAGGGAAAGAGAGAGAGACAGAGAGAGAGGGGAAACAGGTGACTTTCAAGGGGAAATTATCTGTGGAAATAAAGATCTGTCTATTGAAACAGGGATTTGCACATTTCACTTAAATGTTATCTTTCCATGATATTACAGCATTTTGCTATTTTCAGCAGCTACCATCAGAATACTAAATAATTGGATAAGGTGTATTAAAATTCATGAAAAATATTTAGGGGGACAGGTGGCAGGTGCTCTAGAGGTCAGTTTTAGGAATACTATATCAGATGAATCGATACTCTAGTATTCTTGAACTCAGCTTCCCAGACAAGTCCAGGACAGTCCTTGTTCTTCTCATTCTTGACTAGGCTGAACCTTGACCATGAAATTTCCCTAAATCCAGTCTCAATAACAAGGGTGCAACCAGGGCCTTGCAGGACACTCTGTAAGCACGGAGGCCTGAAGCGCTTGAAGCATCAGAACCAGAAATTACTTGAATCTAATTTTCAGGTGTACATGAGGCCAATGTAACATGAGCATTACAAGAAATGGAAAAAGTGAGATGTACTGCAGTATTTTGGATGGACTTTAAGCATGTGATGGATGAATGGAGAAGGGCAGCCAAGGAGCTGTTAAGTGAGGACCAGAGCCAGAGCCAGGATCTTGGCAGCCAGCAAGTGAAAACATCAGCAGATTTCGAAAAGATTAAACAAATCACAAATCACAATGAAAGGATAACTCTGGAGATAAGGTTTCACCAGTAACTGATGACAAACTGGATCCTCAGGTTCTGAATGTCTAAGTGAAGAGTAAGAAAGAGAATATCTGATGTTATTATCATTTGTCTTTGTTGTTGTAATTGCGTAGTTAACAGACACCTGATCATTCTCTGCTGAGAATCATTCTTCTTGGCTCCCCTGTCTACTGCATTAAAATGAACTTCTTAGCGTGCAATGATAAGCCCTCCAAGATCTGGCTGGCTCTCACCGGGCTTCCCAGTTCTTCACCTAACTACCACCCCATCCATTCTCCATTACCTCCTGCAACACTGATCTAGTCAGCCCTCACTGGAGAAGCCCTGTCTTGGTCCACTTCAAGACACCTCCTTGCTCAGAGCATTTCCTTCATTTCCTGTATCTTCCTCTGTCTCTTCCTGCCTAAATCCTTTTTTTTTTTTTAAGATTTTATTTATTTATTTGACAGAGAGAGACAGCCAGCGAGAGAAGGGAACACAAGCAGGGGGAGTGGGAGAGGAAGAAGCAGGCTCCCAGTGAAGGAGCCTGATGTGGGGCTCGATCCCAGAAGGCTGAGATCACGCCCTGAGCCGAAGGCAGACACTTAACAACTGCGCCACCCAGGCGCCCCAACTTCCTGCCTAAATCCTAATCACCATTTGAGGCATCTTGCATGATATCTTCCTTGATTCTTCCCCGAAGAACTGACCTTACCTCCTTGGTTCGAATGTAAGACTGGTTTCTGACGAGAGCCCCTTAGACATGATCGCAGCCTATTTCCAACTGACAGACTTTATGCAGCTGTCAGTCTCTCCAAATGGGCTGGATTTTGCTCAAGGCATGACTTGCCTTGTTTACTTCTCCATCCCCAAAAGCATAATAAGCAGGTCTGTCTGATTTTCGCTTCAGTTGCTGTGGAAGATTTTCGGTTCAGGAGATGACAATGTAAACTGGAGGAACAAGAAGGCCTGGTTACTCTTAGGGCTTTGATGTGTCATGCTGTAATCGCAGCATGCGGCAAACTATTAAGCGTGCATGGTGATATTCATGTTTCCAAAATCTTCGACGACAGAATGGGCCATAAGCATGTGTGTGTGATTTAAAACATTCAGCCTTTTCCTTGACATTTTAGAAAATAAAACCGGGTGTTTAAAGTATAAAATGAGCTGAGCAGCGTGGATTGGCAGACTGTTACTCTGTACTCACTTCTGCCCTGCCTCTGTGAATTTGGGGAAGCTCTTCAGCTCTTTGAGATTCTGTTTCTTTCAGCTGTGGAAAAAAGGTATTACAGCAGAGGTGACCTCTAAACTACAGCTCAGCTCATAACTCCTTGATTCGATTATATTCCGTGTTAATATAAGGAGCAACTTAAGATATACATATATTCATCCCATTCGTTTGCATATCATATACACACACTCATGTCTACCAGGCAGCCTTGACTAGAGGGTTTGGCGAGGAAGAGTAATGGGCTGCCCATGTGGGGAATGACCACCAGGCCCCACTTTGTAGTCCTCGGGAGAATAAGGGTCATCCCTCAGCTTTCAAGGCACTGAGGGAAGGAGATGTTCAGGATGCCCAAGCTGGGCGAGGGAAAACGCTCTGGGCTAGTCTTGAGGGAAGGCTCATTGGCTTTTGCTCTAGTCAACTCAGACCACCACAGCCACATAGAATAGACTGAGCGGCTTAAACAACAGACATTTGTTTCCCACAGTCCTGGAGGTCCGGAAATCCGGATTCGGATCCTGGTGAAGACTCTTTCTGGTTTGGAGGCAGCCCCTTTCCGTTGTGTCTTCACATAGTGGGGAGAAAGAGAACACTGATCTCTCTTCCTCTTCTTAGAAGGGACTAATCCCACCACAGGGTCTCACCTGTATGACCTCATCTAAACTTCCTAACCTCCCAAATGCTCCATTTCCAAATGTCATCACCGTGGGGGGTAGGGCTTCAATGTGTGCATTTTGGGGGCACACATTCAGTTCATAACATTCCACGATCACTCCCTTGGGATGAGTCTGAGTCCTCAGGTCACTGAGGAAGCCTCCCTCGAGGATGGGAGCCACCGTGGAATGGCTGCATCTGTCGCATAGATGTCAGTAAGGCTGGCCGCAGCAGGCAGTCTCCAGGGGGCTAGCACCCCGTAATGTTGAGAGGCGTTGCTCTAAGTCAGCGGCCAGGGAGTCACCAGGCCAGGTCAGAATGTGGAGGCGGACTGTAGACTGAGACTTCCCATTCCCTTTCTTCACATTGAGCCTGTGACTCAGCAAGAAAGAGGCTCAACTCTCCGACAAGTGTGTAGTACCAGTGAGCAAAGCAAAAGGAAAATCAAACATTTCGGATTAATTTTTTAATTGATTTATTTGATTTTTCTCCCATTCAATTATTTATCTGTTCTGGTAGCATATAGGGGCAATTAGTGATAAAACATCATAGGGATGATCTTAAGGTTGTTTCCATCTCTAATTTTCTCTGTCTTTTAAAGACAGAGAGAACTCAATAGAAAAGAGGAGCAAAAAGGGAACAGGATGGCTACCGGAGGCATCATTAAATTTACTCCAGCTGTGAAACTCTGTCTACACCAGGGGGGCAGAGTCGTGAGGGAGGTGAGGGAAAGTCAGACTGTGCAGAAGAGAGGAACCTTGAAGACACTACTCTAATGCCTGATAGGTCTTTACTTCTGTGCTCAATGAACTGCACTTATTTGGAGCGTGAGGCTCAAAAGACTGTTTCTTTTTAAGAACGCTCTGATTTATGTGTTTGAAACATGAAAAGACCGCACTTTGGAGGAAACAAGCCTGAATAATACGCTATGCCTATTGTGTGTATGCTTCTAAAACTCAAGAAAATAAACAACCTTCAAGGAGATCAAAAACCCAAGAAAAACTCACTTTCCCTCCTAACAATGCAGTGTCACTGTGTTTTTACTTTTGGTCCTGTGTTCTTGATTTGTGATTTACCATTTGTCAAAGACTTCAGATGTCCTGCCTGGACACCCAGAAGTTGTTTCCGTTTTCTATAGTCAGCATGTGAAATGTTATTTAAAGCCCACATTTTGCTTTTAAATATTACCAGCGGTTTCAGTGCTACAGAGGTCAAGTTTCAGACCAACTTTTTGGACTTCCAGGCCTGGAAACATTTTAGCAAGTTCTGTTTCTGTTTCCATCCCCCGAAAAAGTTGTCTCTGCAGACCAAGGTTTGGCATCTCTAGCCCTCTCTCACATATTATATATTACTTATGGAACTCTGAGAGATCCAAAATGTCTCGCTGATGGAAAACATGGATGGATGAGAATCCCTGGGTGTCTGCATTTAAATGTTTAATCTCTCCCCGTTCATGAAGTTAACACTTAGAAATTAAAACTTGAAATCAGACATTTGAGAGAGGTTAAGAACACAGCGCATTTAAATGGCTAGTGAATTCATTATGAAATCAGAACCATTCTTGAAACCTGCGCTATGGTGGATTTTAGAGTCTGTTTTCTTAATGATCAGATATTTCCCCTCAATTTATTGTTGCTATCTTGGCTGTCTAGTGATAAAATACTGGATACAAAGCTCCTGGAGTCCAGATCTAAATGCACGTCAGTGTGGGATAGATCCCACTCACTATATTTCATTGCATGGTTTGGGGACCTGAGGCCCTGAAAAGGTCAATCGTGTCTATCATTGAAAATGGAAATTGTATTATAAATTATTTCAAAAGCTGTATTCATTTTTTTAAGTAAAAAGCATATTCTATTTCCATTTCCAGAGTTTAAGTCCTTTGATTTGAAATTTTATTCGTCTTTGAATTTACTTGAGAAGAGAATTCAAAATTACTACGAGTCTTAATTTAGGGAAAAGAAAACGATGTACAGGTAAGTACTTCTATGTCTTTCTGTTTCCTTCTTCTCCAGTAAAACACTTACTCAAGGGCATATTAAATATTTCTACTTAATAGGAATAGAATCTCTCTCTCCCTGCCTGATTTATTATTGTGATTACCTACATTGTTACAATAAGATTCAGCATGGGTAGTAAAATTACTGTAGAAGAAACTCCATTTTAAATTTAAATTTTTGTGAATAGGTATAAAATAATGCATATTTATGACAGAATGTACATGGTATTTTGTGAAAATTGTAAACTCCCTGTATCTATATTTCATGCCTTTTTAAAGTTCTATTATCTTATTTTCCTTTTTTTCAATTACACTGTTTGTACATGTTATTGTAAACTTATTTTTGTTCAATTTCTGTGTTCTCCAGTGTTTTATGTATTAACTGCTTTGTTTTTAATTCATTTACTTATTCAGTTATCTTCATACATTCCTTCTTCCCTTTCTTACATTTCCTGTTTTATATTTGAATCATTTAGTTCCTAACGTTTTTAATAATAAAAACATCTAAGGCTATGAATTTGATTTTGAGAAAATATTTGACTATACATTTTATATTTTTATATAAAGTTTTTTTTGATAATTGTTTTCTAAACATTGTATAATTGCAGCATCATTTCCTTTTTCCTCCAAAAGTTCTTTGTGGATGATTTCCTTATTTTTGAAAATTTAATTTCCATGTGGTCAGTCCTTTATGTTCTAATTTATTTTTACCTACTTGTTTGTGTCCTGTTTCTTTCTTTCTACTGATATTGCTTATATTCATAAATCTTTTTTGTTTGGTTTTAATGCTTCATCAACCATAAAAGTTGATCACTGTTGTAGACATATTTACAGATTTTATGTAAAATAATATTTAAAAATCTCATCCTTGCTTATTTCATTTGAATCCCACTTTACCAGCTATTCCCCTTGAGATTCCTATTTCATTTTACTGTGTATTTTCTATGTATATATTTCCACAATTTTTTATTTTAAACTTTTCAATTAATGTATTTAAGACATGTCTATTTTAAAAAGCATACAGTTAGATTTTTTTTTTTAACCCAATCTAAGAGTCCTTGTCTTCTGGTAGAGAAATTAAAACATTTGCTTGTAGCATGGTAACTGATTCATTAATTTTTACTTGTATCAACTTATTCATGATTTTTATTCTCTTTTTTGTTCTTTCTGCTTTGTATCTTTTATTTTATGAACTAAAATTTTCATTCTTTCTCTTTTTTCCCAATAGCAACGTAGAAGAAATTAATCTATTTTGCTTCTTTTTTAACCATATTGTTTGAAATAACCTTTCACTCATTATCTGATTCTTATTTATTATTGGAAAATGTTATCATCCTTGTATTTCTCATCTGTTTTTTCCTATTCTTCTTAGTCTAATCTCACATTTGAAAGAAAGTTTTTAATTAAATTATTGGGTTTTGCAATTCATGTCTTCTCTTACAATATTTTTTAAACATTTGAATAATTTTGTAATTACATTCACAGAAACTACTTACCTTTGATTCTGTAGTTAAGTGGTTTAAATGGTTAGTTATATATCTTTGAGAAATATCTTTGGCCTGGGCCCACAGGTATAATATTTCCTTAGTCCTTATATATCTAATAATGTTTATCATTTTCTTCAGAAATTAAAAAAAAAAACAGGATTTCTGGGTAAAACAGCAAGTTGTGGTTTATAAACATTTTCACTCAACACTGTGTAGTCATTCATATACCAATTTTTTAAATAATAAGAATAAATATGAAGCAGCATTAGGTTTTTTTAAAAACTAACATTTTGTGTTTGGTGTGAATACCTGCATTTCTTATTTTTCTTGAAATATTAATGAAAAATTACTAGATTGAGAATGGGGCACTGAATAGACTATAAACTCTAATGTTATGCTAGGGAATCAAAGTATTCTCACCCAAGTTGTGGAATCTTATACTAAAGAAAACAAAGACAAGTCAGAAAGGAGGAGAATATATAATTAAACAGATTTGTGTATAGCTAGATGCCCTTTATTACAAGCCTGAAAAGGTATTAAATGAGTCCAAGAAAGGCATGAAAAAAACAGTCTGAATTTTCTTACTTGCTCTACTTGCACGTTTTGGAGTGCCAGGGGTGCTGACACAGCTGCTCGGCTGCGTGCCAGATGCCGGGTATAAATTCGTTTCCTCAAAAAGTGGATAACATCATAGAACGGAGAACACACCTGTAAACAGGTGTAAAAAAAGAACAAGTTGTCAGTGTGATAATAAAAGCCCATCGAGGTTATTATTAGACCCAAGAGCACGCTCGGTTCTGCACTAGCGGGTCCCGGGGCGCAGGGAAACCCGCAACCGTACGTGAGGCTTACGCAGCGGTCCCATCTCCCGAAGACAAACGTTCCCGATGAGCCCCAATGCTTCAAAACGAAAGCAGGCAGGTTTGCCCTCTGCGGATCTAATTCGTTCAATACCATGGTGGAAGGATTGGGTGACACCATTAAGGGAAAGCCTGTTTTCTTTTTGTTGTTGTTGGAAAGAAGTATCCAAATTTCAAAAGGCGCAGAGGGCCGAGGGTGGGAGCACTCCTGTTCGCCATATGAAACCACAAATAAAATAATTTTAAAATGTTTATTTTTTAAGGACTTTTTGCTTTATTTATTTTTATTGTAAAAATCTGCCGATTATAAGAACACATTCATTGGAATTACTAGTGAGAAGAGAAAACGTCTCATTGAAGCGCGTATTGGTGAGGAAGAACTCACATCCCAGGAGGGGGGAGAAAGCATAGGGAAAAGTATATGAATTATGGAATAATCGTTTAAAATTTAAAATGATCCTTTTTGCTTCCATAAACATTATGCCCAATGAACCAGCCCCAAAGTTAAACCACATGTAGGGGCGCCTGGGTGGCTCAGTCGTCAAGCTTCTGCCTTGGGCTCAGGTCATGGTCCCAGCGTTCTGATCAAGCCCCGCATCCGGCCCCCTGCTCAGCCAAGCCTGCTTCTTCCTCTCCCACTTCCCCTGCTTGTGTTCCCTCTCTCGCTGCCTATCAAATAATAAATAAAATCCTTAAAAAAACAAAACAAAACAAAACCCACATGTAGCCCGCTTTCTTTGCTCCAGCCCTTCTTCAGACCCAGGTCAGCGAATTGGTTTGTAGAACAATGGTCTTCGGTCCATGGAGGTGGGTTCCCAGGACCTGGGAAGCTTTGTAAACATCAGAGCCTGCTCCCCCTCCCAAGGCCATTTAAAACACAAATAAAAGAAAAAAGAAAAAAAAAAAGGTTCTAATTTGACAGGCCTGCTCTGGGACCTGGCATTGGTATTAACAAACACCAAAAGCCCCTGTGAGGCCGGGCTATGTAGATGTATTGAGAGACCTTAACATCTAGGAAGGAATCGGATTCCTCTCAGAGAGAGGGAAAAAGGGTGGTGATATGATGTATTTGTTTTTATTTATTTTTTTATTTAAATTCAATTAGCCAACATATGATGTAATTTTGAAATGGTTGTTTCAAGTTTTTATTTGAATTTTTGTTGGTTAACATACAGTGTAATATGGGTTTCAGGAGTCGAGTTTGGTGATTCATCAATGATGTATAATACCCAGCGCTGATCAAGAGTGCCCTCCTTAATACCCAGCATCTGTTACTACCACTAGTAGTACTTCCAGTAGTATAACTAATGTCAGTACTTTTTCTGTGCTGCAAGTTAGGGACTGTGAAGGGATATTAAAGTTATATAAGTTGTATAGTATTTTTTTGTTTGTTTTGTTTTCCTCAAGGTGCTTATATCTATCAAGGAATAAATGTGAAACAAACCTTTTATACTATTTTCTGTTCCATGCTGTGATATTATATTACATTTTAACAGAGTAGTATGTAGAAAGTGCCATTGTAATCCAGTTCAAAAGATAGAGGTGAGGTTCAATGATTGTTACAGAAACAGAAGGGGGCACTTGGGTTGGACTTACTAGTTATAATTTTCTCAGTAGCAATGGAGGTACTGGGGAGAGTGTGGGATTTCAGATGAAAAAGGCAACACCAGTGTTGAATCCTTTGTACGGAGAAGGAAACTGAACCTTAGATTAATTGGATGGCTTACCACAGATTATGATTTGGGGTTAGAGCCAATATTTTTCCTTCCTTTTTTTTTTAAAGAAAATCTTTTTTTTTTTTTTTTTTGGTTTAGTGGCCTTTTCACTATATTATGTCACCGAAGGGCTGGGAACCTCTCGGGTATCAAGAACCTTCTCTCTACTTGCCAACATTTTTAACCCTTTAAAAAAATGTATTTTTGAGAATACAGAGAAATAGATGGCATTTTATGGGGGTATATTTATAGGTCTTGTTAAGATGAGTGATTTAAAAATGAGTCAATAATTAATCAATGCTTTTATTATTTTGAGGCAATAGAAGCTTCCGTTGGGAAACAACCTGCAGTTGGAAAGCCGCAGCTTACTTCGTGTTGCTTAAAATTGTGCTCACACTAGAGAATGTAAAATAAAATATCCTTGCAATCTGCATGCAGGCAAACAGCTTTTGAATTCCCTTTTGATGTAACTTCTTATTCAGTAAAACAATATTATGTAGGTCTCTGTACAAACTGTGGGACAAATTGACCTAGAACTGCTTTTAGTGCCAGATCCTACAACAAACTTATTTACAATGAATCATATTTTGAATTTATTTTTTGACTTTTAAAAATACATCCAGTATCCTGTTAGAGTAGATTAACTCTTTGAAGAAACAAAGGCATCCACTTAATTCAAATGAGAAAGAGAATTACGTGGTAGAGATGATCACTATTACGGAATTCATCGTGGAATGTTTGAAATGAAGTGTGTGTACGCTGGATGGGAACATTGTCAAGAGTGGGTTTCGTCGCTGATCTTTTGATGGTGTTTGTGTTTAAAACTCAGATTCGTCACTCTATCTGTGTGAACCTGGGTGAGCATTTAAATTTCTAAGCCTATCTCGTTAATGAGAATTGTATATGGTTATTTTGAGGATTTAAATCTATGCCAAACACATAGTAAGAATTTAAGAAAGATCAGCCATATAAAGCCATGGCTCTCTTCTCCTCTGTCCTGTTTTTTAAGCCTCTGGAAGAAGGCTCTGATATCATTTTCTGTTACACCTTGAGCTTTATGAGGGGAAAAGGTCTAGTAATGACTCCTTTTCTGTGTCCCACCAAGTCGAGGTTCACAACCAACTGGTAAAACCATCTCTGTGCTTGTTTGTACTACCAAGGCACTAACACACCATGTTTAAAGCTTTGTCTTCCCTGGGCACCAACGGCACAGATACAGTTGTTAAGTTATGGTCAAGTTCAAACATGTATTTAAAGCAATGTCTGAAAGAGTGATTTAATGCATAGCATTAAAAAGGGCTGATCCGCTTTGGAGATGAATAACTACACATTAATTGCCATAGCATTTTAAGCATAAAAACAAATAGCAAAATACATTTTAAAAAACTACAAGAGGGGTTCCTGACATAAATTTATAATTCTTCCTCTCTAGAAATCAGTAAAACTGCTTGTTCCTATATAATGGTGAGTTTTATTTTACTTCTGGAGTGACCGCAACTTTGTTGCTTCTTGACTCAGTCTGGGTGATCTTTCCTCTTCCCTGGGCTGTGCTGAAGTCACTTTCTTATATTCACTCACCAACTTTGTATTGAATCCCTATTATTTATTAAGCACTATTTTAGGTATTGGGATACAGCTTAAAAGTGCATAACGAAACTTCTCCATCCATACATTTTCTAGAGCAGGAGAGAAAACAAAATCCATGCATAATTCCTTCAAGTAGTGCTCGGTGCTATGTAGAGAAACAGATACTATAAGGAGTTGGGTAGAGAGCAGTGAGTGTGCCATTTTTCAGTGAGATGGTCGGAGGCGTCTCTGAGGATGTTTCTTGGCTAGAGACTTGCTAGAAGGTCTGGGTGTTAGAGGCAAACTACAGAAATTTTTATCTTCTTTCTGCAATTGCCTTAGATTTTGAACAGGCCTTGTCAAATATCAGCAAAATAGTTGCTTTCTGAAAGATATCGTGTAAAACTTTCATAACTGGCATTCACTCCCTAATGATGGCTTCACTCTGTTTATCCCCCACCTCTCTCTCTCTCATGCTCTCTCTGCCCCCCACCTGTCTCCCACCTTCTTTCCCTTCCTTTCTTTCTCTGCCTTTCTCCCTTATATTTATTTCTCTGACTTCTCTCATTTGGAAATTCATTGATCATCCATTTTATACTCCTATTTATAGAATTCACCAAGTGGAAAGGAAGAATTTGAAAGGTGTGATGGAAAAGATGAAATATTTATTTTGGAAATGACCATATAGAAATAAACTTAATTATCCATAATAAGCTAGTTATAAATCTTTTTACTGGTTATTGTTTTGATATACCTTGGATTAAGCTCAGGTGAAATTTTAGTTTGAAGACTGTAAGAAATAGCTAAGAAAAAGAAAAAGAAAAGCAAATATCTACACAAATTCTTGTATTTCTAATGGTTATCTACAGAAACTCTAAATATTTGTTTTTCTATAACATATTAAAATATATTTATCTCTTTATACACTGTGACTATATTTATTTAACAAATATAGCAAAGAAAAAAGTTTATATATCAGAAAAATATTATTTTCCCCTACTGATTCAATCAAGCCCTATCCTGTTTATTTGGAGACAAAATATCTACGTGAAATATGGAAAATTCAGTCAGTAATTTAATAGCACTCAGGTAGATAAATGCTAACATTTATTGTATATATGACATGCACACAATAACATTTCTGTAACATTTATTTATTAAAACAAATCTAGAAGGTTGTCTTTGCCTGTACCTTACAGAGCAGTTTCACAGAGTAACTTTTCCCAAGGTTAGTTAGCTATCAGCCCCCCCAAAATCAGGATTTTTAGGGCCTTCCTAGTTTATTTAAATCACATTCCTTGTAATACATATTCTCCCTAGAAAAGCAAGCAAGCATGGACTGTATGCGTGGAGGCCACACAAAGAACTGAATCAGCCAACTGCTATTTTTCCTAGAATTGACCCCAGATGTAGAGAAAGATTCAGAGTTTCCATTAAAGTGGTGTTTTAAGTTTAGATGGTGAAACTTTACCCAAAATCAAATCAGTTATGTTGACTCCCATTTTCTACAAATTAAGATAATTTGGTTTCTAAACTCTATTCATGATCTACTAAAGACCTTAGGAACACAATATTGAATTTTACTTGTAGACTATTCCATTTCACAATGACACTAATTCTTTTTTTTTAAAGATTTTATTTATTTATTTATTTATTTATTTGAAAGAGAGAGAGAGAGAAAGAGAGAGAGAGACAGAGCACAAGCAGAGGGAGCTGCAGGCAGAGGGAGAAGCAGGCTCCCTGCTGAGCAAGGATCTTGACGCAGGACTCCATCCCAGGACCCTGAGCCGAAGGTAGGCGCTTAACTGACCGAGTCACCCAGGCGTCCTGTGACACCAGTTCTTTAGCCTAATATTTAAATGTCAGATCAATGACTAGTAATGGAATCCTTGGCTGATGTAAGAAATTGCTTAATGAGTTTAATACAAATTACTTATATTTTCCATGGCGGTATGAGTTAATATAACAAATCCTTTTGCAAAACTCACTGTTCATTATACATATATATGTATATATATATATATATATATATATGTATATATATATATCAGTTTCAATCTTGTTTATAAAATATACATCTTATTACAATCTTATTGAGAGTCTTATCCGATTTTTCATCATTAAAGATTTTAGATTTAATTTAATTTAATTTTTTAAAAGATTTTCTTTATTTATTTGACAGAGAGAGAGACAGTGAGAGAGGGAACACAAGCAGGGAGAGTTGGAGAGGGAGAAGCAGACTTCCCCCTGAGCAGGGAGCCTGATGCGGGACTCGATCCCAGGACCCTGGGATTACGCCCTGATCCAAAGGCAGACGCTTAAGACTGAGCCACCCAGGCACCCCTAGATTAAAATTTTGAAACACTTGATCTATTATTACCCAGGCCATATACCATTTATTTATCTTTTTTTAAGTATTTTATTTATTTTTTTGAGAGAGAGAGGACAAACCGGGGGAGGGGCAGAGGCCGTGGAAGAAGCAGGCTCCCCGCTGAGCAAGGAGCTGGACACTGGGCTTGATCCCAGGATCCTGAGATCATGACCTGAGCTGAAGGCAGACGCTTAATGGACTGAGCCACCCAGGTGCCCCCTTATCTATCATTTATCTTTATGTCATCAGTTTTAAATGAAAGCTATGTGTTTCCTATAATAATCACTTTTTAGAAAGAGTTATTTTGTTCTCATTTATGTGCCATAATTTTTTCTACTGTGCGAAACAATCAGCTATAAGATGTACCACTGAAGTAATAATAGATTAAGCATAAAACACTTTTAAAGCAAATCTCAACTTCAGATATGCTAAAATGTGAAAAATATGCATTTTTAAAATGTAGGAAATATGGTATATTTTTGCCTGAGGATTTTTAATGACTGGGTTAACTGAGTTGGCAAAACCTCTGGAGACTGACTTTCATTTTTAACAGTTATCTGGAATTCCCAGAATTAGTGAAAATCCCAAGTGATAGATAAGTGTTAAAAAGTATTCTCACTTTCTAGTTCAATCTACTAAGTGAGAAACATGAAAACCTTTTTCACAAACTTTTGTAACCCTATTTCCTTCTTCATAAATAACACATGTAAAACACAGTGCTTGCTCCTCTGCTCCGTACCTCTAAAGATTCATTACACCTTCTGGGAAGCATATTTTATTCAACCAAAGCTTTTTTAGCTTTAATTTTCAAAAATTGTATAATGAATATTACATTACCTTGAATATTACCTCAGAATCAAAGCTTTGTGAAGTATGGGCTCTGTTAACAGCTTCCTTTCCAGTCCCCAATGTTGTTCTGACAACCAGTAGGTATTTAATAAATATTTATTGAATTAAAGAATCAAAAAAGTCCAGTTGTCTCCACTAATATTTTTTTTTTAAAGATTTTATTTATTTATTTGACATAGATAGAGACAGCCAGCGAGAGAGGGAACACAAGCAGGGGGAGTGGGAGAGGAAGAAGCAGGCTCCCAGCAAGGAGCCTGATGTGGGGCTCGATCCCATAACGCCAGGATCACGCCCTGAGCCGAAGGCAGACGCTTAACCGCTGTGCCACCCACGCGCCCCACACTAATATTTTTAATATAAGCATACAAAGAATATTAGAAAGAGGAGAAATGAGTGCAAAAAGGGGCAGTAATTTATAACTTAGAAGTCTTGGTCCTTCCAGTGAGCCATTCTGTGCCATTACGATACTTCCATTGCTAAATTTTCTTCTCTTCATATTTCACCTGTTGATGTTGTTTAGTATTGGATATCCCATTTTGGTTTCCACATGCTTGGCAAATATTTTCTCTTCACCCCTTCCCTTTGGACTCTGTATAACAAAGCAAACTCATCAGCAAGCATAGTGTTCTGAGTGTTGTTGGTACTTAGGCCTGACTCCAAGAAGATCTTCAACTAGAATGGGGTTTCTACAAGTTCCCCTCCCTCCAAACCAGATAGAAAGTGGTTGCGCGGGGTGAATTAGGAGCAAATTCATTTTCCTCTAAAAGAATAACTGTCCACGAGGTCTGTCCACAGTGCTTCTCATCCTCTAAGATCCAGTGTGAGAGAAAAGAGTGAAGGGGTAGCATATCTTTCTCTCCAGGCCAGGGTTTTGATGTGGAGGGTTAAAAAGAGTGGTCTGATTCACTTCAAATTCTTGCAAATCTGCAGGAATCTGAGGCCTTTTCTTCTGGTCGTGGGAGAATCAGTCCTTCTGTCAACAGCTACTGCTCTCCAGACACTATGCTAAGTAGAAGAATTAATTAGTCATGGCCTCTATGTAGGAGGACCTCTAAAGAAGTTTATAAACAGCCGTAATGTACAGTGAAAAGTGATGAATGTCACAAAGGAGGTACAAACAAAATTGTATGAGTGCTCCCAGAAGGAAGAAAGAACTTTTTGTTGGGTGATTATGGAGGTCAGTGGCATGGTGCTGACTTAGAATTATGGGATAGATGCAGATATGTAAAAATTAAGAAGAGATTTTTAGGCCAAGGGTAAATGAGCAAAAACATCACGTCTTCCACTTGGTTAGAGACTATGAAATTAATAAAGTGAAAATATTTTAAACATTGTCATTAATAGGTGCTTTTATATTGGCTTAAGTACAAGTTATGAAATTATTGCCTCAACTTCAAACCCACCCTTCTCTCCTTGCTTTCTGATGATGGTGTGGGCTCCTCCATATTTATATTTTGGCTTCTTGCCATTTCTGTGAGCAGCATCCCACCACCATGCCCTCCCTCTGCCCGTGGCATCAACAGAATCCAGTTTGCAGTTTGTCCAGCAGCTGCGTAACCAGCCTCAGGCTTCCCCCTCAGAAACGCCAGCTACCAATGTCCATTCCTCAGGTCACCGGGTTGCAGGCCTAGGCAGCCCTCCTCTGAGCCCACTCAGCCCCAGCTGAGCAGTCTCAGTGCCTGGGGGTGCTCCTCCAACCTCCTCACCTTGTTCCTCCAGCTCGAGTGGTACTTCTCCTTCTAAGAGTCACTGCCTCCATGACCCTTTAGTGTTTTTCTTTTATCCTCTTAGTTACCGAGTTAAAAACTTTGCACTAAACTAACAGATCTTTATTTAAATTCACTTTGTTCAAATAACTGATATGGTTTCTCTCCCCTGACCAGATCCCAACTGACGCAATGAATGAATTACCTTGTAAACAATATTGGCAACAATTCCCACATCACAAAATTCTACTGGAATGATCACTAGAGAATTCTTATTTATTTCTATGCTTACAAAAAAGTGTTAAAAACATATATCAACAAAAGAAAAACGTGGGCTATTCGAATAGTTTATTGCTAATTAAAATGCATATAGTACTTATATTTTTTTCCCCGTATCAGTCTTCTGGGGTCAAAAGGTATTTGTTTTCCAAAGATGAACGTTATAGAAGATGAGCACAGGATGCTCTGATTAATCATTTTAAAGTACTTAAAAATTTTTTCACACATGCCACCTCTACCCTTCTCCAATTTTGCTACCACATCCTTTGACTAAAGTACTACTCGAGGGTTGGTGTCTGTCTGTTGAATCGGCAACAAGGCAGAGGGTGGAGAGCAGTGAGCTACTCTTACCTCATCTTCCCCAACTGCATCACGTGCTCATGGGCCCCTGAGTGTTGAGCAGATCTGCCCATGGAGACGCTTCAGCAGAGAAATTGCACATTCGTTTGGGAGCAGAGAAATTGCACATTTCCTCTGGGCCAAAAATATGCCCCCCCCCCAAAATAATATATTATACATTTTAATATATATATTTTCTTTTTAGTCATGGTTCCTAAATAAATTTATTATCTTTGGGAACCATAAGTTACATAATATCTTAAATTATGATTATGATTATTATTTGCCTAATCTGGGCATACACTATTCGATTATTATATCAAGATTGTGAGGCCAGAGTATGGAAAAAACGGTAAGGGTATTTCATGAAACATTTCACTTTATCCATTGTTTTGGTATATTATATTACATATAATTTGGGGATACCTTGACAAAAAATACTAAGTATTTATCCTGCTATGAAGACTGTGAAAAGTTACAACAATGTATTCATTTGTACTTCATTATTTGCAGATAGCTATGTGATCTTACCTGTTTGATTAGATATATTTTGAGTAAACCTGAAGTTGTTAAATACTTTGAAAACATTTACTCTAACTGTATAATTGTGGAAGAATGGGTTTACTTACTTACAAATAATCTTCATTTGTAGTATACTCAAGTGTCTATAATTTGAGTAAATTAAAGTTCTGTAACTGTCTGATACTTCTTAAGCAAGAGTAGTCAAAGTCAAAATCTTACTACCATTAGTCTTTGCAGCAAAACCAAATTACCATAAATTTAATAGCTTAAAACAACAAAGCTTTCTTCCTTTACGGTTCTGTAAGTTAGAAATGTGACATGGGCACGATAGGACTAAAATCTAGATGTCAGTGGGCTTGTGCTTCTGGAAAATCCATTCCTCATCTGTTCCAGCTTCTAGAAACTACTCATGTTTCTTGGCTTATGAATTCCTTCCATCTTCACAGCCAGCAACATTGCATCTCCATGCATCTGACCCTTCTTACACTGTCACATCTCTTTCTGACAGCCAAGAAAGATCTTCTACTCTTAAAGGCTTGTGTGATTAGATTGGGCCTACTGGATAATCCAGAATAATCTTCCTGTCTCAATGTCCTTAACTTTAATAATATCTGTAAAGTCCCCTGTGCCATGTGAAGTAACATATTCATATTACTGGGGATTAGGATGTGGATCTTTCAAGGCCATTATTCTGCCTACCTCACCATCTAACTCATTTTTTGATTTACCTCCAATGTAGAATTCCCATGTCGAAAAGAACAGATGGTACATGCTCAAATGAAGAGAGAATCATTTACTGTTTAACCTCTTTTAAATACTGTAATTCTGATCTGGGTAGGGATGGATAAAGAGGTGGGGAGAAAAATGGTTTAGATTCACTTGCAAGACTTTTTAAAATTGCAGACATACTTTTTCCAATGAAGCCAAGACTTTGATATAAAACTCTACCGCCATCATCTCTTCTTCCATTCTTCCATACAATACTATTTTCATGAGCCTCTATTACTAATAGGATTTTGTTATGGTCATCTGTTTGGGGGACAGAAAAAAAGGATGAGGATGATTATTTGACTTCTTTGGTACTATTAACTCTGACTTGATTTAGAAAGGATAAAAGAAATCTGACTCAGCTAAGAACTTGTTTGCAATGTTTTAATCTTTCAAAATGATCTAAGTAAACATTCTCAAAGTTTGAAAGTCTTATGACTATTTAATAATGTGCTCTTTCTTTTGTTTAGTCTCCATAGACAAGCCAAAAGCACTGACATTTGCATTACTAAAACTCTTTCTTAAAGTTTAACGAACTGCTTTAAATTGTTTCCCTGAATGAAAGCAGGGCAAGACATTTGCAGATAATTGAGCTAATGAAATATGGGAAATTTTCTGAAAATGCCCCGTTATTAAACATTATAAGAATTCAGAAGCACTTGGATTAAACAACCTACTCATTGGTTTAGAAAAAAAAAACTGAGGGAAAAACTGGTTTTAATTTAAAACTATTAACAATATATATTATTAAGTAAGGTGCTTTCATCAAGCTGGAAAAATCTGTACCTTCTAATAATTTGAACTTCTAATATCTCTGAGAATGGAATGGTTGACTTTACATTTAATAACAGGGAGAAAGCATTTGACAAAATACAACATCCTTTCATGATAAAAACCCTTGATAAATTGAGTATAAAAGGAATATGCCTCAACATAATAAAGGCTTTATATGAGAAACCCACAGCTAACATCATACTCACTGGTGAAATGTTGAAAACTTTTCTTCTAAGATTAGGAAGAAGGTAAGAGTGTCCACTCTCATCTTTCTTATTCAGTATGTAAGTCATAGCTAGAACAATCAGACAAGATAAAGAAATAAAAGACATTCAAGTCCGAAAGAAAGAAGTAAAATTGTCTTTATTTATAGATGATATGACCTTGTAAATGGAAAATCCTAAAAACTCAACCAAAAAGCAGTTGGAACTAATCGATGAATTGAGCAAAGCTTCAGGATATAAAGTCAACATATAGAAATCAGTTGCATTTTTGTATACCAACAACAAAAATATCTAAAAAGAAATAAAGAAAACAACCTCACTCACAATAGCATCAAAAACAATGATACTAGGAATAAACTTAATGAAAGAAGTAAAAGATCAGAGTAGTAAAAATGACAAGACTTTGATGAAGGAAATTGGAGAAGGCACAAATAGAAAGCTATCCTGTATTCATGGGCCAGAAGATTTAGTATTGTTAAAATGTCCATACTACTCGATGCCCTCTACAGATGCAATGAAATTTCTACCAAAAGTCCAATGGTATTTTTCTCAGAAATAGAACAAACAATCCTAAAATTCATATGGAAGCCAAAAAGACACTGAATAGCCAAAGCAATTCTGAGAAAGAAACACAAAGCTAGAAGCATCACACTTCCTAATTTCAAACATACTACAAAGCGGTAGTAGGTAAAGAATAAGGTGCTGCCGTAATAGATTCATAGACCAATGAGACAGAATAGAGAATCCATCAATAAACCACTGCACAGCAAAAGAAACAATTAAAAAAAAGGAAAAGGCAACCTACAGAATGGGAGAACATATTTACAAACCATATATTAGAGAAAGGGCTAATATCCAAAATATATAAAGAGCTCATACAACTCAGTAACAAAAAACACAAAGAATCCTATTAAAAAATGGGCAGAGAAACTGAATAGACAGTTCTCCACAGAGGACATACAAATGGCTAAGAGGTACATAAAAAGATACTCAGTATCACTAATCATCAGGGAGATGCAAATCAAAACCACAATGAGATACCACCTCACACTTGTTAGAATGACTATTATCAAGAAAACAGTAGATAGGGGCGCCTGGGTGGCATAGCGATTAAGCGTCTGCCTTCGGCTCAGGGCGTGATCCCGGCGTTATGGGATCGAGCCCCACATCAGGCTCCTCTGCTATGAGCCTGCTTCTTCCTCTCCCACTCCCCCTGCTTGTGTTCCCTCTCTCGCTGGCTGTCTCTATCTCTGTCAAATAAATAAATAAATAAATAAATAAATAAATAAATAAATAAACAAATAAATAAAATCTTTAAAAAAAAAAGAAAACAGTAGATAAGTGTTGGCAAAAATATAAAAAAAAAAATTCACCCTGTGAACTGTTTGTGGGTATGTAAATTGGTGAAGCCACTGTGGGAAACAGTATGGAATTCTTCAAAAAATTTAAAATGAAACTGCTATATGATCCAGCAATCCCACACCCGGATATATATCCAAAGGAAATGAAAACAGGATATCAAAGAGATATCTGCACTCTGATGTTTATAGTATAGTGTAGTGTGTGTATATATATATATATACCCATATACCCTCATATATATATGTGTGTATATATATATACCCATATACCCTCATATATATATATATACCCATATACCCTCATATATATATGTGTATATATATATATACATATATATATGATTTTGCATAGAATTAATCATTTCAAACAGGAAACACTGAAGATAACTTGTGTTCAGAATTGGAAATATTTTAAGTTATTAACATAGTCGTGAATTAAAATTTTATTTCAATGATGGTTATTTTCAAGAGATTTTCTCAGAAAGAATAATTAAGTTGTGGTTAATAATATTTTGAAGAATTATCTAATATTGAAAAATACATAAGTAATGCTATTATTATTTTCCATGGTTTGTTGAAATTAAATGAACATATTGATTGCTGATGATTTTAATCTGTGCTGTACATTTTTCTTCTGTTGTTAGTAAATAAGAATCAAAGGGCCAGCCATTATTTTACTTTCAGAAGTTACATAATGCAGGAAAAAAAATAAGTAAAAGTAACCATTCCCTGAGAGGTTTTCCTTGAGAGTTTTTAAAATTAATGCTGGCTAATAGATGTCAGGAACTATGATTTCTGGCATATTAAGGTTAACAAATGACATGTCAGACTGGATATGATGATAACTACTAAACTTCTAAAAACTTAACTTTTTAGATAAACTAGAACCGAACAAAGTATTCCTATCACTTTTGGTAAAATTTTTGCCTGGAACTAACATCTGCTAATAACACCATCACAGGGGCACCTAGGTGGCTCAGTTGGTTAAGCGTTTGCCTTCAGCTCAGATCTTGAGCCCAGGGTCCTGGGATTCAGTCCCGCGTCAGGCTCACTGCTCAGCAAGGAGCCTGCTTCTCCCTCTGCCTCTGCCTGCTGCTACCCCTGGCTTGTGTGCGCTCTCTCTCTCTCTCTGTCAAATAAATAAATAAAATCTTAAAAAAAAAAATAACACTTATAAACAAAGATGGCTGCTGGGCACAAAATATAGGAGGCCATGATTTGGTTAGAATGACAGCACAGTCACTCTTGGAAAGCACAGTCACTGTGAAAAAATATTTTCCCCCCAAATAAACAAATGGAACAAGAAAACAAAAGAATGCTTTCTTAAAAAGGCAAGTAATCATGTAGTAAAGAGGATAAGTTTTATTAAATCACTGAGGTGTTAATTTAAAACATTAATGCTGAGTGGACAGATGTGTGTCTTGTGAAAAAATTAACTATCAATTATATATATTTACTCTGTGCAAGTAAGTTTTAAGTGCTTTATGTTTAATACTCATCACAATTCTATGAGGTAGATACTATTATCATCCCACTTTATAGACAGGGAAACTGATGCACTAACAGGTACATATCTGGCCTAGGCTTCCATAGCTAATATATGGTAGAGCTGAGTTGAAGCCATGCAGAGAGGTTCTGGAATCCATGCACTTAAACACTGGGAGATACTGAGTTTCGAGAGGAAATTCAAGTTTTCGATGATAGTGTACCATTTCAATGATATTTGGCACACTAACCTGTTTGCACCTGTGATGGGTCACATTTGCTGTGAAGCCAGGCCTTATTTGAATTTTGTTAGCACAAGTCATGACCGTCTATAGGACCACCGACGCTACAAAATTAATAATAGTTACTATTTTCAAAGGAAAAAAACTTGGAATTTTAAATTGGAAAGGTTTTGGTTTCCACATCTTCCATTTAAAAAAGGACTCAAATAAATTCCAGTCATACATCTCATCCAGAAAGGACTGGCAAGCTTTAGCAGCAAAAATCAAGAGTCCACCAAGAATTCATAAGTTTGGCATTTTGAAGAAAATGCAAATTTTCTGCTATTTTATCCCACTCCCTTTGGCAAAATGCAGCTTCCATTCTTTAAAGTAATTATCTTTGCCAACACTGCTTGCAAAAAGCATGTAGAAATTAAGAGAAACGATGTACAGACAACATTGTTAACATAACTGAAGTGACTGTGGGATAATAGCAGATGACTATTAGCAAGTATATATCTTAAAAATTTAGATGACATTCAAAACAGATTTTTCAGTTTTATCCTTTATGTCTTTAAATTTAAACCTCACTTCAAAAATATCTAAAAAGCAGTAAACCTGAATTAGCAGTGGTTTATTAAAGGGAATTTAGTAGCATCAAACTATATGCATACCTTTTCTATGTACTATGGATATAGGGGAGAAAAGTGATTTTGTAAAGCAGATTTCAAAGTCCACTGTGTAAGGAGTTATTTTATAATATTCTTTGATGTCAAACATACATTACATAATATTTATCATTTTTACCATTCCTAAGTGTACTATTCACTGACATTGAATTTAAAGAATATCTTTTAGGGCGCCTGGGTGGCTCAGTCGTTAAGCATCTGCCTTCGGCTCAGGGCGTGATCCCGGAGTCCTGGGATAGAGCCCCACATCGGGTTCCATGCTCCACTGGGAGCCTGCTTCTTCCTCTCCCACTCCCCCTGCTTGTGTTCCCTCTCTCGTTGCCTGTCTCTCTCTGTCAAATAAATAAATAAAATCTTTTAAAAAGTAAAATAAAATAAAGAATGCCTTGCTTTGGCTTCTCCTTCTGGGTAGTTCTGTCTTCAGTGTTTACTTCTAAGGAACTAAGGTGCCACCTATTTGCTGTTTTCCACTTAGTGCAGGCCAGAATGGTAGACAGTGTGCCACCTCACAGTTCCCATAGAGCCAAGTGGGCAGAAGGAAGGGCAAGGCATTAGCTCACAGTACTACAGGGTGAGTGTGGACACCAAGGCTGCACCTTACATGCTTCTCAGCACCCAGCAGGAGGGAGAGTCATCTCTGTTCACATAATTGCAAGCTGGGGATGGTGGACAGGGCTCCATCCCATAATGACTAGCGGGAAGAGGTAGGTATGGGTAAAAAGTTCTTTTCTGCAGAGCTCACTTCTTTCTGGTCGTGAAGTTATGACTTCTTCATGCTTCTGCCTAACTTATTTTTCTTTGCACTGCCCATTGTTTCTTTTCCTTTTTTTTTTTAAACCAACTCCTATGAGGTTAGGACAGAGTTTATCTCCTGTTCATACTGCGTACATTCTAACGTTGCATTTGGGGCTAAGGGTTGCTTGATGAGGAAATTCCTGAGAGAAGTTGACTTGTGTCTCTGGATTTAACCATATAAATGAAAGAGAATGCAGCTTGCTTCTTGCATGGAGATTTCTGGGGGCAGAAGGCCTGAGAGCAGTAGAGACGTTGCGATATTGATTTCTGGGAAAAAGAGGAAAGCGTGAAGTACCCAGAATTTTCTGCAGCCTAAGAATTGTACATAAAAGGACCTTAGATGTTCCTGTGATTCCATTTGAAGGAGCAGGGAAAGGGAGGAGACAAGAAGAGTGGACTCCTGGACAGACACCTAGAGAGGACTTCTCACTCACATGAGAAGGTCATAGGTGCGGATGTCATTTTCATACTTGCTTTACAAAGACCCCAGCTCCAGCCACACTAGCTAGCTAGCTGCATCTTGCATGTGCCACAGTCTGCCAAGACTTAGAGCTTTTGCACTTATTCTCTCTGTCTGCACTGCTTTGGTCCCCAAACTTTCACATGGCTTCCTGTCATTTAGACTCTCTAAAGTAGCCTCCTCCTCTATCCTTATCTTTATTACACGTCTCCCTAATATTATCTTTATTATCTCTATCTGTATTTACTTGTGAAATTTTTTATTGTCTATCTCTACCCCCCAGATTATTCACGAGAATAGGAACATTGCCTGTCTTATTCACAACTGAAATTCCCATATCTAGAATGGTGCCTAGCAATAGCAGGTTCTCAACTTGTATCTGTGGAATAAATCATAATCATGTCTTTTGAAGGATCAATTGCTATTTAAACTATTGGCTACATGCATAATCAATGAAAATATGAATCATTTTACATATATTTAAATTCAGTTTTTCAATATTTTTATTAATAAATTCTATAACATATTCTTCATTTTCAGGCTATATTCTCAGTTCTAGGATTCATCTCTGTGAAAGGACCTTTCTTTTTTTTTTTTTAAAGATTTTATTTATTTATTTGACAGAGAGAGAGACAACACAAGCAGGGGGAGCGGGTGAGGAAGAAGCAGGCCCCCAGTGGAGCAGGGAGCCTGACGTGGGGCTCGATCCCAAAACCCTGGGATCACGCCCTGAGCCAAAGGAAGATGTTTAATGACTGAGCTACCCAGGTACCCCTGTGAAAAGGCCTTTTAGTGCAGTGCTGTTGATAAGCACACTAAGACTGTGTCTGGATACTGTTAAGAAAATTAATTAAAATATTAAGATATTAAGTTCAGTGTATTTGTTGGCCAATAGCTCATTGGAAGCATTGGGAACTTTTTTATAAGTACAGAATTAGCATCATTGACTGGATATTTTGACATATATTGGCATAAAAGAACAATCGTAGATTAAAGAACTAGCTTGATTCATCAATTTAGTGAGTGTTCAATTTTGCTTTTAAAAATTCATTAAATTGTCCAAGTTAATACATTGACAGACATTTTAGCTAAACTAATTATACTCAGGTAGATTCTGATTTCAAAGATTTCGAGCTGACAACAAAATACAGTCAATTCTCATTATTCATGGTAGTTATATATTATAAAGTTACCTTGAGCACTAAATTAGTGAATATTGAATTATTACTCCTAGGGGAAATGCAGGGTGAGGTTTCTGTGAGTCTGCCATCAAAACAAATTGACAACTGATCAACATCTGACCTTAGGTGTCTTTAAACACACCTAATTTAGTATGCATTGTTGATTCATTAACATTGAATGCATGACCCCCCAGCACTGT
The DNA here is from genome assembly GCF_002007445.2 of Ailuropoda melanoleuca. Taxonomy (NCBI): domain Eukaryota; kingdom Metazoa; phylum Chordata; class Mammalia; order Carnivora; family Ursidae; genus Ailuropoda; species Ailuropoda melanoleuca. Next base: position 26,214,070 of record NC_048236.1, read on the forward strand.
AACTCATGCCTGAACAAAACTTACCTAACACATGTGGTGTCCCCTTAAGGCATATGACGATCTTCCTGTGCTTGGAAACACTAGAGAGCCCTTCGGCAATCTGCAGAGGGGCCATTTTAAACAGCAAAATCACCAACAAACAGCACACATGGAAAACGGGGCACTAGAGAGACAGTGAAAAGGACACATTTGTTTACCGTGTGAGATCTGGGGGCGCCTGGGTGGCTCAGTCGTTAAGCGTCTGCCTTCAGCTCAGGGCGTGATCCCGGCGTCATGGGATCGAGCCCACATCAGGCTCCTCTGCTGGGAGCCTGCTTCTTCCTCTCCAACTCCCCCTGCTTGTGTTCCCTCTCTCTTTGGCTGTCTCTATCTCTGTCAAATGAATAAATAAAATCTTAAAAAAAAAATTTACCGTGTGAGATCTGAAGAAGGTGGAGCATTGCCTTTGTTTGACCTCAGCTGATGGAGCGTGCGTTGGGTGACTCAAATTTTTTGCAGTAGTGCGCATGTCCGTGAATGATTGTGAAACCACGATGGGTATTGATTTGGGGGTTACAAAGACATTCTAGTAAGTAGGTTGATTGGCAAATACATGTGTGAATAATGAAGACTGACTGTATGAGTTTAAATCTAGGGTCCTGGAGATACCTGAGAAATGAAGACTCACTCATAGAGTACTTAAGAAAAGCAGATAACTTGACTGTTACGCTTGACTGTACAATCATACTTATTTAACCAATGTTACAATAATTTCAGGTATTAATAACTTGGAAGATTCCTGTAAAGTCTCCAGCTCCAGAAGTCTCCAGCTTCTTAGTAACTTTAAATGGAGGAAAATCCAGAAGATCCACAAGTAAGGTAGGGGTACCACTTACACTTTCATGTGTGGGGAAAAATAGTCTCAAGAACGGTAGTGTCGGAGTCAGAATTTCTTAGTTATTTTAGGTTTCTACAGAATAATTATCAGTTGATGTCAATTAAAAAAAAGAAAGGGAAGACAGATTTTTTCTTCCAGAATAAGAGAAAATAATTTGTAAATAAAAAATAGAACACTAACTAAAAAGAACAAGTGTTCCGGAAGAAACTGCACAAATAATACAAGCCTAAAGTCATCGCTGAATAAAGAGGCAAAGGTCACAATTTCTGATTACAGAAATTAACAAAAAGAGGCTCTGTTTGCTAATGACGAGAGAGCTTGGCATTCAATGTTAAATGTCATAACCTTTGTTTCTCTTTTTTTTGTGCTGGTTTCAATTGGTACAGCATGTCATCTGTAAGAAATATCAATGCTTTTGACTAAAAATAGGACTCTGAAAAATGTTTTTTCTTGACTATAAATTTGAAAACAGCCAGCCATTTAGAAAACCGAAATCAAGGTCTTCAGGCAGGACTTAAATTTATTAAAATCTCCTACACGATCTCTTGAAATGAAATGCTAGTTTTTAAATTATTTTTGACAATTGCAAAAAAAATGCATCTGCTTTGAAGAAGAAAACCCCAAAGTGACATGTAAAAGAAATCAAAAGACTATTTGTCTGATCTTGGCCAAACCACGTAGGTTCATCCAAAAAGTTAGGGAGGAAATGGTAAATGCTAGTATTTATTGAGTAATTGCAAAGTGCTAGACACTCTCCCAGTCCTGCGATAAAGGTGCCATTATTTTCGCTTACAGATCAAGAAACCAAGGCACAGAGAGGTTAAGTATCTTGTCATTTCATACAACTCAGAGATGGCTGAGAGGGAATGGCAAGCCAGGCCATCTGATTTCAGATCCCAAAGCACTTGTTGCTGCCCCCTTGTGATGTGAAATGCCGTTTCTATGAGTAGAAGAAAAATGAATATGAAAGCATTTTTAAAATGATGGTGTATTACACACAAGTTAGAAAACATGATGATGACAGTTCAGTTGTGGGCTCTATTTATTGTGAGATGACTTTGGAAATACTCAGAGTTCTGTAAGGACATGTAATCTAGTCTTAGATGTGGCATTCAAACTGAGACCGGACAGATGAATACTGACTAGCTATAAAGTGTGCATGTGTGTGTGAGTGTGTGTGTTATTCCTGACAAAGAAAACCAGTTGTGAAAATATCCTGGGATGGAAAGGAATCAAAGGAAGCCAGTGGGACTGGAGTTTAATGTGCAAGTCACTGCTGTTGGGGCAGTGATAAATACAAAGTGGCAAAGTGTGCCTGAACTATAGATATTTTTATTTACCTACAATTTGCTTATTTGATACAGTGAAACACTAATACATAGGATTGGAATCTGTCATCAAGCACTATTGGTTTTCATAGTCGAGGTAGACAGGCCCAGCGACTTTGGGTGTATGAGCCTTGTTACCTTTTATTTCTAAAACATATGATGCTTCATACACTTCACAATCATCAAGTGTTTTGGGCTCAAATCCCCAGTGAAATGAACTGGATGATTCTTACGTCTTGAAAAAAAAAATGGATTTAGCTCAATGAACTGAAAGCTAGCTGAGCGAACTGCTTTGACCTTTTTTTCCCTCTGTATCGGTTATTCCTCAAATTGTGGTACCTATAGTCCTTGGGTGAGTGGAATGATATTGGGGATACACTAAGGTTTAGGAAAAGAGGTTCTATTTCTTTAACACTTAAAATGTTACATTGACTTCAATAGGAAGGAAAGTCAGCAGATTGTTCATAATGACCAATCTCCCAATTTATTTGTGAATGTCCATATAGCAAATATACTTTATGTTCAATGAGTAATTAGAAGATTTACTGTTTTATTAGTGGGGAACCTTATCGCTTGAACCCAATGGTCACCTTGTTTACCTTTATTGACCACTGTCAATCCATCCACCACTGCAGGAAGAAAAGACTAGGTAGAAAGCACCAGAACTACATGAAAAGGGCTTGCTCAGGAGAGCAGAAAATAGCTAGAAGGGTGAGTTCTGAGAGGATTATACTGCCACGTTTCTGAAAGACAAGTTCATCACTCAACAAATCAGCAGTCTTTTTTCTTCTGATTACATTAACACGTATTTTCTCCTACAAATTAGTTTAATTTCCAGCCATAATTTTCTTCATCACATGTTTATAAACATGCTCGATGCTGGGACTTTCCTGATGAGATAAAAAGAAAAATTCTGAGAGCTTTCTGTGTGTGATTTTGGGTTGTTGTTCACTGATAGCTTTAAGATGTAGTAGTCTTTATGAGTTTATGGTCTCAGTTGGGAATGTGGCTCAGTAGCTAAAAACAGGAAGTTTGTATATAACTTTGAAATCAGAAAAATATACAACTAAGTAAAGAATCAACTGAATGATGTAGGCCTGTGGCAGGCCGAGAATGCTGTGATGGTGAACTGCCCAAAGTGAGCTCAAATACGGTGCTGCTCTAGCCTTAACTGATAAATTGGTAGTAAACAGCAAAAGTCAAAGTGAAGGCATAAGTTATACACAAATATTTATAGGATTATTTAGTGCTATTGTAGATACACTGGTATATCTTAATTTTGGTGTCTTGCTTGAGAAAACATGAACAATGATACATAAAACCATCACTTTCAAATGACCCTAAAAATCCACCCGTGCAAATTTGAAGGGAAATGGCCAGACATTTTTAAAAAGAAATTTCAAGAAAAGAGTAGTATTGAGTAGTAAGAAAAAAGATAAAAGACAAAATTGAATAAGAAAATAAAAATATTTAAACCTTTTTCTGAAGTTATTTTATTTGGTAATTATCTTGGATGGTGAAGGTTAAGAAAGATTAAAGAAATTGATGAAGCCATGACGTAAGAATATGAGCTGATATAGTTTTAACAAATGATGTATTTAAAATATTTAAAAGCTATGATTAAAAAGCTACTTAGGAGATTGAATTATTTCTTTCAACTATAAACTTTTATCATTTTTGTTAAAAAATTATGGCATTCGAATAAAAATAATACTGAACACAACAAATAAGTGAACAAGAAACAATGTTGTCATTTTGTGTTCATCTTCCAATTCAACTTTTGTGCTATATACACTAATAGAAAAATACATATGTAAAATTGATCCCTATTAAAATTTATCAGCAAAGAGAGTAAACAAAGCTATAAACTAGTTCATCAAAAAACAATAAAAATCATCCCTATTAAAATTGATAATGTAAAATTGTCTGTAAATTACCAACTTCAGTAATGAAAAGATGCACAACGTTAAGATCCGACTAAAAGATATTAAAAAAAATATTTTTATGAAATGGACAAGTTTCGAGAAAAACACAACCTATAAAAACTGACAGAAAAAATTGAAAATTAGAATAGTCACATATCGAAGAAATTGATGAATTATTCTCCCACAAAGAAAACTTTAGTAGCCGAAGTCTTTACTACTATATTCTTCCAAACTTGTAGGGGAAAAAGCACCAATCTTATACAACTCTTTTGTAATTAGAGAATGTTATTTTGAAAGGATATTTTTGCTCTATATAGAATTTAGGCTGTCAGTAGTTTTCTTTTTGTACTTTCAGATGGCATCTAATTGTCTTTTGGCTACCATATCATTTTTTGAAAATAGTATGAGATTCGTATTGTTGCTTCTTTGAAAGTCATGTGTCTTTCATTCTCTGGCTGCCTAAAATATGTTTTATTTCTCTTTGAATTTTAATTTCAGCAAGTTTATTATTTTTGTCTAGGGATAGTTTTCTTTTTTACACATCTTAAATCTGTGGCTTTTGGAAAATTCTTAGCCTTTATCTCTTCAAATATTGTTTCTGCCTCATTTTCTTTTATGTCTTCTTCTGGAGTACCGTTTACACATATTAAAACTTTATTTTCCTTCTCAGTTATTATGGTATCGTCTCTGTTTTCCATCCTTTCATCTGTCTGTGCTTTAGTCTGAGTATTTCTTATGATCTTTATTCCATCCCCCTTACTGCTCTCTATAGCAAGCTTTAATCTCCCATTAAAACCATATATTGAATCCTAATTTCAATTAATTTTTTAGTTCTAGGATTTATTTTTTAGTTCTAGGATATATTATACTATATATATATATTGCATATATATACACACGCACATACATACACACACGTGATTTATGTATATATACGCAAATGTATTTGTATGTATATATACATATATATTGATTTATATGCATATGTATTTTAATTCTTTGTTTTATACTTGTTGTTTGTCAGTTTTAATATCTACATATTTTGTGAATCTGTTGCTTTTTTTGGGGAGGGTGTAATATGGTCATACCACGTGATTTTCCAAGAAAAATTTTAAATTTTTTTTGAAGATTTTATTTATTTATTTATTTGACAGAGAGAGAGAATGCACAAGCAGGGGGAGAGGCAGAGGGGGAAGCAGGCTCCCCACTGAGCAAAGAGTCTGATGTGGGGCTCAATCCCAGGACCCTGGGATCATCATGACCTGTGGCGAGGGCAGACATTTAACCAAATAAGCCACCCAAGCATCCCTCAAGTAATTTTTTTTATTGAATGCCAAATAATGTGATGAAAAATTATATAAATTATTTAAAGCTCTAGATGAATTAATTCCTCCAGACTCATTTATTTTGACACCAAAAAGCAGTTACATAGAGAAAGATAATCTTAATCCATCTTGGTATTGAGCTGATTATAAGATAAGCCTTAGTTTTCAAAATGCTTTTCTCTTTCTACTTGCTCCCAAATTGCCATTCTTTAGCACCTAGGTAGAAGTCTAAAGGGCCTTCTTGAAAAGCCATGAACTTCAATTTTGGTCATTATAATCCAATTAAGCTACCTGAAGTTTTTCTCAACATCTCAAACTCTAGGTGTCTATTTATAAATCAGGAAAGGCTATGAGGAGAAAAGTAGCACTGAATATTGGGCTCACTTCTGTACTCCCCTTCTCTTCAGGCTTTGGCTGTCTCAAGTCCTTGCTGTCTTAATACTTCTTTAATGCTGTCAAACATATTTTGAAAACATTCCATATAGTTTTCTAGTCATTCTCAGAGAGAGGTTGGTTTGCTAAAAGCAATTTTACCACCCCAGAGACAGAGGTGGCATTTTTATTTAAGCACCCACAATGTTTAATCTATTTCTTTATTTTCTTCCATGGTACCACTTACCTTTATGAAGATTTCTTTCTCTCTCAAAGACAAAAAGAGAAATCTAAAAGCAACCAGAGTAATGGTACAGATTCTATAAAAAATGAATGAGACTAAGAAGTTTTTGGAACCAAAAAAATAGATCAAAAGATGGTTAATTAGTGTTCCAGTTACTATGGTTTCAAAACCAATTGCCATAAAACTTAGTGTCTTAAAACAACCCATTTTTTGTGCTTATAGAGTCTGTGGGCGAGGAATTTGGACACGGTGTAGAGGCAATGGCTTGTTTCTGTTCCAAGATGTCTGGATTCTCAGCTGGGACAACAAGACAGCGGGGGTTACTCCACAGCTTGGAAATAGAGTCTTTTAGATGTCTTCATTCATGTGTGTGTTGGCTGATTCTGGCTTTTAACTGGGACCTCACCTTAGGCAATGGCCAAAGTCTGTGGTCTCTCATTGTGGCCTGTATTTCCTCAGATGGCCTCAGCCACCTTACATTTCTTAAATGGTCACTTAGAACTCACAAGTAGTGTGTCTTTGAAAAGGTAGAAGTTGCATGAGCTTTCTCAATTTGTACCGGAAGTTATGCAGTCTCATTTTTACCACGGCTATTGGTTACAAGTGAGGCACAAAATTGCCAGATTTGGTGTGAGGAGGAGGGTAGCATAGATTCCATTTCTTAATAGGAGAAAGCAAGGTCATATCATAGAAGAGCTTGTAAGAATGCGACCTTTTTGTCTCAAGCTTTGAGAGATACAGTGTGCCACAAGTCATAATTCGAAAGGGCGAAAACATAACAATCTGTATCCCTCCCTCCATGAGGATTGTCTCTAAATCAAACATGTTCTAGAAGAGAAGGAAAAGCTCAACATATAGAGAGCATAATATTGTATGGTAGAAAAATGCAAATATTACCATTTATAGCGAATGTAGAGGGATTGAATTCCCTGACTAAAATACAAAATTTAATTACAAAATAAAATGTATTAGTGATACTAATTGAGTGTTAATGATATACAAAGATTAAAAGCAAAGGAAAGGATGGAAAGGATATACTACATAAATACTAGCCAAAAGAAAATATTTAGTTATTTTATTATTAGAAAAAAGTTGAGGGGAGCCTGGGTGGTATAGTCAGTTAAGCAACCGAATCTTGGTTTTGGCTCAGGTCATGATCTCAGGGTGGTGAGACTGAGTCCCGCGTAGGGCTCCGTGCTTAGTGCGAAGTCTGCTTGAGATTCTCTCTCCCTCTCTCCTTGCCCCTCTTGCTTGTGCTCTCTCTCTCTCCCTCTCTTTCTCAAATAAATACATAAATAAATCTTTTAGAGAAGGCGATAAGAATGATAACAGGAATAATTCATCATGAGAGTAAAGCAATAAATTCTGAACCTTCATAGATTTAATGACATAATTTTAAAATACATTAAAGGAGAAATTGACAGAAATACAGGAAAACAAAAAATTTACAGTCATAGAGGAAAGATTTGCCCATCCTTTTTAAGAGGGAGAGGAGGGGACAGATTGATGAATCAAGATTGTAAAAAAATAAGTGAGAACATAAAGAATATAGCTAGTTTGTTATAGTGTTGATTTATGGGTAAAAATATGGATATTAAAAAAGTGTTGAGTGAAAAATGATAGCTGCAAAAGGGCATGAACAGTATGATTTGAAATACTTTTGAGAATAAAAGAGTGCTATTAATACTATGTTAGAACAGAGAGTGCAAACCAGACTCTCTTGAGCAAACTGGGATATAAGTTCTCATTAAATATTATACTATTGTTGGAAAATTAGTGCACAAAACAACACCATAGAAACATATATTTCATGCATATGTCAAAAAAGCATAACAGTATTCTGGGAGTGAAGAAGAGAGGGATGAGGGAATTGGAGTTTATCATGTATGATAAGCAGAAAAACACCTCCCCGCCCTCCTAGAGTACATGGAAAATGCGAATTCAGATTGCAGATGGAATTAAGGGTGCTAAGCAACTGTCTAATAGGCAGATTATGTTGGATTCCCTGGATGCACCCTTGAAGGAGAGTCCTTAACAGAGGCAGAGGGAGATAGAAGAGGAGGTCAGGGTGCTGTGATGTGAGAAGGACTAGACCCATCATTGCTGTCTGAAGATGGGAGGAGACTGTCAACTAGGGATGTGGGGAGCCTGTAGAAATTGGAAAAGGAAAGAGAACGAATTCTTTCCTAAGAACCTCCAAAAGGAAGTCAGCCCTGAAAGCACTTTGATTTTTTTCCCAGTATGACCCATGTCAGATTTCTGACCTCCAGAATAATAAATAATAAATTCACACTGTTTCAGGCACTATGTTCGTGGAACTTCATTATGATAGCAGTAAACACTAATTAATGTTTTATTTCATTAAATAAGGTGGAAATAGAAAACCTGTGAGGTGGGTACCTGAGTCTCTTTATATATATTTAAACACCCACAATTTAAAATTGAATAAAAATATACAATATACTTACAAATTTTGTGTACATATAATCTGAATATAATTGATATAATTTTTGACTTAGTCTTCGTGTAGTGTGAAGTCAAAGAAATAGCAGTTAGCAAGAAAAAATATATGTGTATATATTGAAATCAATTCATAGGTAAGCTTAATACATTAATTTTCTGACAAATCTCTAAAGCCAGAAGGGTGTTTTTATGTATGTGTTGGAGGTTTGGGGAAGTGTTTTTTGAAAACATGGCCAAACAGCTTAAAATTCCTCTTTCCCTGTCACTGTCCTCGACAGCATCCACTTCGTAACCCCCTCCTCACATACCCTTAACCTTCAACCAGGAAGTTTTCCTTTCATCCATCCTACACACGTTGTTGTCCTCAGTCCTTCTCTCCTTTCTTTCTATCTCAATTATTTTTTCTCTTCATGATTTCTGTTCCTAATTTCCCAGTGTCCCCGTTATGCATCTTAAAATTCCATTCTTAGCTGGAATTCTCCTTAGGTTGGAAAAAAAGAGAAACTGAGAAGATGATGTCATCCTTCTCTGGTGGGTGTTTTAGCTTGCTAGGGCTGCAGTAACAAAGTGCCACAAACCCGGTGCCTTCAACAACAGAAATATACTGTCTCCCAGGGCTGGAGGCTGGAAACCTGAAATCCTGGTGTCAGCAGGGATGTTCCTTCTGAGGGCGGTGAGGGAGACTCTATTCCATGAATCTTGCCTGGTTTCTGGTGGTTTGATGGCGATCTTTGCCATTCTTTGTCTTGTAGAAGCATCTCTCCATTCCCTTCCTTCATCTCTACATGGTGTTCTCCGTGTGTGTGTGTGTGTGTGTGTGCATGCACCCAAATTTCTCCTTTTTATGAAGATAGTAGGCATCTTGGACTAGGGGGTCCAACTTACTCCAGTCTGACCTCATCTTAACAAATTATATCTGCAGATACTCTATGTTCAAATTAGGTCAACTTCTGAGGTATTGGAGGTTAGGACCTCAACATACAAATTTTCTAGAGAGACCCAATTCACCTTATAACAGTGGATGAGAAATGAAGAAATCTGTAGAAACTCATTTTTTAATCAGTTTTGTTGAAAAAGATATATTCTCCCTATATAATGTTCTGGAAGGATAACCCAGAAAAAGCTTTCCAATGGCTTCTCATAGAAGAGGAAGGAGTAGAGTAAAAGGAGGGTTTTAAATTTTAGTCTGTAGTGTCTGTTTGAAAGTTTTAGAGTAATGAACATCTAGTCATGCATTACTTTTTGAATTTAAGGTTTTAAACAGATTATTTAGCAGGTATTTTCCAAGGATAAATACTTATAAAAATGTATTTTAAAAGATTTTTATTGTGCATGATTAAATTTGCAAAGAAAATAAAACTGAGAGTTGAGCAATAGTAGTGGGTATAGAGGACAAGACTTAGGGAAAAAGGGCTCCTCTGAGTAGGGGAGGAGGGGGGAATAAGCAACAGCAACAAAAAGATTCATATCAATTATATGATAACAAACATTTGCTGTTTCAGAATTTTCATTTTCTCTAAGTGTAAAATTTAAAATTTAAAAATACTTGTTCTCAATAGTCAATAGCAAAGTGATAATTCTCCTTGCAACAGACAGACAACCCTGTCATTATCTGTCAGCAGCTGAGGGTGTTGGAACCATTGTGTGGATGTCAGGGAGGAGAAGACTCATTTCTCTAAGGTCTTACTGCACTCAGTCAAACTTCATAAATATTTGGTCTTATCAAAATGATCCAGAAGGGTTGAAGGCATGAGGCATACGAAGAATCAAGAAGCAGTCAGTCACAAACAGCACATAATTCCAACTGGATTGATAAATTAACTGGATGTGTCATGGATTTGTTAATTCTAGAAGGGCGAACTGCAGTTTCTCTCTCCCAGCCAGCAAAATATGCTTTTAAAGGAAAACATTTGATTTCAGTTCATTCTTTCACTAATTAAAAGATGTCAGCACCTCACCTAAACCCCTCTTTGCAGGAATATTCTTGGATAAGTCTTGTATTCTTCCCTGGGTCCTGAGTTGTGTTTCTTAGCTCTTGGTCTTAGGCATGCAGGTGGTAATAAAGACACTGGGCATTGCTTCTGAATCACGTAAGACAAGTCTAGCCTCCTTCTAGGAACTTTGTTCTTGACTCCAACCACTCTGAATAAAGCCTATTTCATCATGTGTGTGGTTTGCAAACATTTAATCAGCCAACAATATTTTATTTTTAATTTTTTCCTAATTGCTGCTGACAAGTATCTTCCAATTCTTTTGCCACAACAAAATTTATGCAAATAGTGAAGATCTTTACCACATTGCAATCTTCTCGGTAATATTTTTAAATGTTAGCACTGAATACTAGCAGCTTATAATCACTTGTGTTCTTGGGCTAGTTTTATTTTCTCTACCATGCTTATTATCTCTTCCCACATCAGCACTATTTTTCCTCTTCATTATTTTCAGTATAAACAATGCTTTTTAGATGTTTATTATGTTTTAATGTGATTAATTTATCTTTATAGGTAATACATGCCATAATTCATATTTAAAACTAATAAAATGGAACATAATGAAAAAAAATCTCTGGCGCACTCTGTACACTAGTTGAACTATTTAATCTCACCTTACAGGCAAACCATATTGCCAATTACTTATGTATTCTTTCAGAGATATTATATATAAGCGTATACATAGATTTATACTGTAAGCAATGGTATACCTTACATACTGCCACACAATCTAACTTTTCTCTTCTGCAGTGTCTCCCTGGGTTGGGGATTCCATAGCAGTCCATACAAAGGTGTTTTTTAACTTCCGTACGTCTTTCACCATCTTGACCTACCCTCATTTATTAAATGGTCCTATATTGATAGGCATTTGGGTTGTTTTCAATCTTTTGTTTTTACAAAACAATGCTGCAGTAAATATCTTTGCACCTAAATCTCTGAGAAATTGTTGAAATACAGTTGCAGGATAAATTGCTGAAGATAGAATTTCTCACTAGAAGAATGGGTACATTTGTAATACATAATAGATGATAGATGATAGATAGATAGATAGATAGATAGATAGATATAGATAGATAGATAGATATTGCCGAATTTGCTCCATAGTGATTGAGGACAACACTTTTTAAAGAAAAATATTTTCCTTTAGGAACCAAAGAGCTAAATATTAATACGGTACTGTGCTCAAGGGTGTCAGTATATCTCAATGACAAAAATGGGACCACCATCTACTTTTAAAGTGACTTTATAATTGTAACCAACATAGTTTAATTCCAGAATCCTAGTGTGGGTGAACTGGGGAGGAAGAGGCCGAAGTCTCCTTGTGGTATTTTGGTTTAGAGATTGTTTTTGAGGGGTCATTTAAAAAATAAAATCAAAAGAAAGTTCGTAACCAATGTGAGTTTGGTTTGGTTTAAAAGAATCTAATTTATATAGAGGAGAAAGGAAAAACGAGTTTGTGGTTAGGTTTTTTCCATAGAGATTGCTCGTGTTTAGTTATGACTTACAAGACATACAGACCATCATGCGGTCTGACTCACGCAGCCATTTGAACTTTCAGTCTAGAAGAAGGATATGTTCATTTTATCCACTTTCTAATATGAAAAAGAAGGAGTGGAAGACACATTCTATCTTGTGTTTGGAAATTTGTTATTTTCAGGCGTTACGCCTCATTTGCTTTCCTTTCTAACTTTCCAGAAAAAACAAATGTTCATATATTTCCTTAATATTTTCTTAATACCTCAAATGTCTTAGAGCATATTTAAATACTCACTAGAGTGGAAACACTCTTTGATGAATATTTTATGCATTAAATGAATATCTTAAACTCTGATTGCCTACAGCACAGTATGGGCGTTAACTATATATTTTTTTAACTGGAAGAATCCCTTAAGAAAAAAGCTCGCGGAATTCTAATAAAGAGATTCTGTAAGAATTCACAGTCATTTTCCGTCTCATAAACAATGTTTTTTAAGTACTTTAAGAACTTTTTTTTTCTTTAAGCTGCTCCCAGGGCTCTGGTCCATCCAATAAGTTTTCATGATTTTCCAGCTTTCAATAAATCTCAAAATACTTCAACATTCTTTTTGTATGTCTTCGGAAAACAACCGATTCCCAGGTGTATATGGAGAACTTACTAAGGCTAAATTCCAGAAAGACACCATCAGACCCATAGGACCAAGTCATAAGAACTAATCAATTCTTATTTGTTCCTTATGCCATGAAACAGTCCAAATTACTAATTGGAAAGGAACACACACACATGCACACAAAAGCACTGTTTTTAAACAACATTTTTTTTTTTTGCTTCTCTGTCAAACAACTGGTGAATTAAACGTTGCATATAGTTAAATCTCCCTTTTGATTAGCTTTGATTGTTATAACAAATCTTACATCTAACTTATACTCAAATTTTCAAAGTTCTAATACATGTAAACATGTATAAATATAGCATATGCAATGTATATGTGTACAATAGATAAACTTTATATGTCTTTTGTAACACATTATGCATTTTCTTTCTTTACACCAACAGTGAAAACAGAAGAGTAGAAATTCTTCCGTCCCTTATTTGACTGATGGTGATGTATGTGGTGGCCTGCCCAAAGTCAAAACTGAATCCTCACAACTGCCTTATGTATGCAGCGTCTGTAGAGTGGGTCAATAACACTGAGTTCATAATACTGCGTAGGGTAGGTCAGTAAATACTGGTGTGATAGAAGGGCTAAATTCCTCTTTTTCTTTGGAAAGAGATATTTTCCCAGCACCATTTGTTGAAAAGACTATCTTTTCCCCCATCTAATTGTGCTTGCTTTTTTATTGAAAATCAATTGACCATACATGTGTAGAATATTTCTGGATTTTTAATTCCCTTCCCTTCTCTACATCTAATTCTATGGCAATACCACATTGTCTTGGTTATTATAGCTTTATAGTAAGTCTTCGTGTCAGGAAGTGTGTGTCTTCCGACTTTGTTCTGCTTTGTCAAGCTTGTCTCAGCTATTCGAGGTTTTTCGCATTTTCACATAAAACCTTTCGAATCAGCTTATATATTTCAACAAAAACACTCCTGGAATTTGCAGTTGGATACTGATGAATCTGTAAATCAATCTGGGAATACTCGACGCTTTAAAACTTTGAGTCTTCCAATCTACGAGCATGGAATATCTCTTGATTTAGTTAGGTCTTCTTTAATTTCTCTCAGCAATATTTTGTTATTTTCAGGGTAGAGATTTCCCATGTATCTTATTAAATTTATCCATAATTATTTCATATTTTTGATGTTATTATAAATTATATTTTTATTTAAAAACATTAATTTTCAAGTTCTCATTACTAGTATACAGAAATAGCATTAATTTTGTACATTGAATTTCTAATTATAATCTCACTAAACATAATTTTTTATCCTAGCACCGCATAGATGGCCACTCATTTGCCTGTGCCCACAATCAATCCTGCCCACAGAAAATAAGAGCAATACTAAAGTGGAAGTGAAATCTCTGCTTTACTGGTTTCTAGAAGTTGTTCCAGCTCAACTATTAATGTTTTTGACTTCTGGAAAAATTTGATCTGCTTCCCACTTTGATTAGACACGGAGGCCTTGGGATTCATCTTGGCGGTCCTCTGCATAGGTCTACTATCTAGGTCTTTCCTGACCAAGCCCAAGTGGGCCTCCTCTGTGACTAGATCTGGCTCTCTTTCATACAACTCTCAATTTACAAGGCAAGGAAAAATGAACCACAAGCAGTGACAAGCTCTGAGACAGTAAAATAAATGTTTTTGTTTACACAAAATAAATCTACCACATATCTTTATAGTGAGAAACACACCCTGGGACGTAACACGGTAGTTTTGAAAGAAGAAGGGCATCTTTAGATATAACAGACAGCCATTTATAAAATTTCTGCTCATCAGCATTGCAAAAAAAGATGTGTTTATATACATATATGTATATGGATATATATCCATGATTAAAATCTAAATACTGAACATTTTGGACATGAACTATCTAGAAGTGGCATGAAGGCTGTGGACTGTGGGAAAGAGTGAATGTTTTAAGTGTGTATATTTTATATTTTGATCCCCAAAGATTGAAAGTTTGTTTTTCACCACAGGGAAACCAAGAAGTAATAGCCATGCATTTGGGTTTTCCTTGTAGCTCAACAGGACACCCAGCTGGGTGAGTTTCTGCCTCCCAGGGGCTGAACACCCTCGCACATTTTCATGGAATTCAGAGTCCCTGTAAATACAGGCTGTGTCAACAGGAGGCTTGGCCAGAGTGGCAGTTGTGGCCTGGTATCCTCAGACGGTCAGTTTTAGCAAAACTGTAATTTCAGCTTTCAAAGACTCAAGCCCCAAATTTTGTAATCTTTCATTACTTTTTCCTGAAATTTCTTCACCAGGGAAGCAAAGAGAAGAAGAGAGAGCTTTCTACTTCATTCTCAGGTTTCAAAGCGTGTTATTCGTGTGATGCCCGTATCCCTGATGGCTCCGTGGAGACCACGTTCTGCCATTTTGGGGGACTCCTGCTGGAATTCTTCTGGGGGAGTTTACTGTTTCTGAGAAGAAACTTGGTTTTAATTTGTAAACACTTTGCATATGGGGGTCCATTTTCCAAGAGACACTTTCCCATCATATTTTCTGAGTTATTTGAATGTTTTTGGACAGAAATCTGTCTGAAGTCTTCTTCGCTTCCTTCGGGATAAAGCTGTTAAGGGACTGCAAGCTGCCACAGTCACAGGAGCTTGCTAATGGTAATTGGAATTGGTACACCTGACTCACAAAATGCTCAATAAGTATTGGCTGGACTGAATTACATTAGGAAATAGAAGCAAATATCACCGGGGAAGATTTTGTCCCTGTATAATCTTGGTTAAGATTCTTTACCACTTTGGGTCATTTTTTTATCTTGTAAGTGACATGAGGAGTTTCAAACAGTCTCTAAAATTCCTTTCAATTTTAAAATTGTATTTTATTATGCATTGGTAAATTGCAAAATTTAGTTGAAAGTATATAGGTTTTATTTACATAAATATAAACATATTATGATGCTTAAATTTTGACTAATCGTTAGACTTTACTTATGCTTATGAATATAGCCTGTGATCTGGGGTTTGTTTCTTTTTCCCTACATGATGCAAAAATTGGTAGTTAAAAATGAAGATTCTATTACAACCATTTGTTTATTAGTCTGCATTTCCCAACTAGCTTGTTATACATTTTGGTATTGGGGAATTGACTAGTTGCACTAAGGTCACGTGTATGAAGCCATATACAAAGACGTTTTAAAAAGGAGAATTCAAATAAACTATGGTTACATAAAATGCCATATTTCATTGGAAAAATAGCTACTAAAATGAAAAGATACAGCTGAAATGTTTGCCCCTTTTAAGAAGGCACAATTGGCTGAGTGTCTTTATCTTAACTTGTCTGAACTATTGTAGTATTTTAAAAATCTTTAAGACCACTCCTATCCTGTTTGTGAAGTTGTTTTCTTGGTAGAAAGCCATTTCCTCACTTAATTATATTTTTAAATTTGTCTGCTGCAGTGTTTTCCAGAGCATGGTCCATGTGGGATAATAAATGTTTAAAATTTTTTAAAAGGAGTCTATAGTGAAATAAGTTTGGAAAACACTGAATTAAATAAAATTGAACAGATTATAGCAGAACAGCTCTGAAGCCTTAATACACTAATGTACATTATAAATATCCAGAAGAGAATAGATAGCAAGTGGAAATTTCCAGACTTACTTTTCTATGAGTCTCTTTGGGGAGAAAAATATACCCTGTGAAAAATGCTACTTAGAAAATTATTAAAAATGTTTTGATCTACAGAATTAAGTGCTTAGAAAATCTTCTAACTACTTACAAACACATTATCTTTTCC
This sequence comes from Ailuropoda melanoleuca, assembly GCF_002007445.2. Taxonomy (NCBI): domain Eukaryota; kingdom Metazoa; phylum Chordata; class Mammalia; order Carnivora; family Ursidae; genus Ailuropoda; species Ailuropoda melanoleuca. The sequence continues at coordinate 26,230,482 of NC_048236.1, forward strand.
ATCTGCAACATATATGTATCTGTGCAATATACTCAGTCTAATAGACTTCTTGGTATCAGCGAAAATTAAGATCTATTTCTCTCTTTTGAAAGAAATGAACTTTTCAGGTAAACAATCTTAAGTATTTTGAAAATAGCTAGCCATGTACCTGTATAAAATTCTTCCTTTATGGTCTCCCACAATCATGTCGTGAAGTTCATTCCAGCTATTAGATCTATGATTTTGACATTGAAATAATTTCTGTCTAATAAATGATTTAAGACCAGTTCTAGTCCCCTTTTAAAGTTTGCTTTGACTATAATCTTGACATGTTTCTGTATGTGTGATTTTGCACATCTGGACACTGACATATTTCATTTTACAGTATTCAGACTTTTGGTCCAAACTTAAGCTGAATTGAAAGATTTATAAGTTACTTCCTTTATTAACAGTCTTTCCAGAAAATTGTTGTGTTTTTTTATTTTTATATAAATAAAAAAACACAACAATTTTCTGCTTCCCCCTTTCCTTCCGGCTGGTGCTGTCTCTTGCTATCTCTTTCTCTCTCTCTTAAATAAATAATTAAAATCTTTAAAAAATGCAGGGACGCCTGGGTGGCTCAGTCAGTTAGGCATCTGCTTTTGGCTCAGGTCATGATCCCAGGGTTCTGGAATTGAGCCCCATGCCCGGCTTTCTGCTCATCAGGATGTTGGGAATTCGGCTTCTCCCTCTGCCCCTCCCCCCACTTTTGCGTGCATGCGTGTGTGTGTGTGTGTGTGTGTGTGTATATGTGCTCTCTCTCTCTCTCAAATAAATAAATAAATAAATAAAATCTTTAAGAACGTGCACATAATAGTCTTCAAGCATTTTCCCTAACTGTTACAGGAAACTAGGAACTAAACCTCTTAGGAAAGAAACTTTCTTTTATTCACAGGCCAGATTAGGACATCCTCTTTTTCATTTTCTGTAACCATTCTGTGTCTCAATATCTTGTCTATAAATTGAGACAAATAATAATACCAAACTTGTGTTGCTTAAATGAGTCAATATGTAAAACGTAGAATAGTGTTTGTTGCTTAGTAAAAATTCATTAAAATTACTATTATTATTTTATTGGAATGACAGCGATCTTTTTTCTAGTCAAAAAGTAAGCCCAAATAAGATGGCAGAAGGTATTAGTTTGCTCCTAATTTTATTCAGACTCTAATTAGCAGGAATGCAGATACTACAAGCTTAACAACATCAAAATCTTGTCTTGGATACATGTAAACTATATTTGCACATATTGCTGATTTGTCTTTTTTTCACATTTGTAAGGAGGTAAGATTTTAGGTTTTCAGGTCTGTATTTACCTATGCTATATTTTATGTTCCACAGCTCAAGCTGTTATATTTATTTATTCCAAATATTTACTTCACTATTGACTAAGACAGACATAGGCACTATTATCTCTCATCTCAGATTAGTCATGAGAATTCTAGAATGGTGTTAGATATGGGTTTTGCTTGAATCTTGACATTGCCTGGAGTTAATGAATATGGTTCTAAGATAATTTGAAAATGCTTAGTTAGCTATATTATTCTGTTCTATTCTGTTCTAGCTCTATTATTCTGTTCTAAATTCATGTCTAAATTTTCTTGCTGTTTCATCCTGCTGTCATCCAGATTTCCAGCTACCTGGTGCCTTGCCTTTAGTAAGCTGCAGACTATGGAGTAAAGGATCTTACTCATTGAAATCTGCCTTGTAGAGAGAGTCTTATCTTAAGACACATATCTCAACTTATGTGCTCTTTTCTGCTTTAAAATGTGCTCACAGAATTAATTAAATATGAACATTAGATGATAATCTACTCAAGATTAGAACTATATATTCAGACAGAACTGTGCCCTTTTGCTTTTCCTTTTTTTTTTTTTAATAAAGACATTTCTATATGCAAGTTAATGGACTAACTTCATTCATTTGGAATGCTGAGGTTGAATACATTTTTAGTCACTTTACCTAATAAGGTAAACCATACATATTGGGTCATTTAAACTAAACTTGGAGAATGATCCCAGAAGACGCTCACAGTGTCCGAGCAACTCTCAAACCACAAGAAAAGGCTCATAATCATCAATCCTATGCTACAAATCTAAGATGAAATGTGATAAGAATATGTTTATCACTCCATAAGAAAAATATGTAACACAGACTTCTGAAATTGCAGTGTTTCATCAGAACTCTCAGCTGCCAAAGACTACATAAGCAGATCCTGTGAGAGGACTGACTTAATTGCTCTTATGGTCAACTAATCATGGGTGTACCCTTATATATTCAATTACCTTTTGGGGATGAAGGTGAAATTTGAACACAATTTTAAGAACAAGCTCTGAATTTAGCTTTTCCTCAGTAAAAAAGTCATTGTCAGTGCTGTCTGTCTTTGATATTTTCTAGGGCAAACCATGTTCCTACCATTATTTTATTCCAAAATCTATTTTGAATAGATGTGTCTGAGGAACAGATTTCAACAAATTATATCTTCTGACCAGATAATCTTATACCAATGATGAAGTTCTACTGAAAGTTCTCATGACAAGATGTATGAGATAGCTTCGATATTCTTCCATGTATATTATCAGGATTTTCAAATAACACTTATAATTTAATATTTTAAAACATCAGAGGCCTATTCATTAAATGAGAATGGAGTGTTATTTCTTCAATAGGAGAACTTAAGGGATGAAAGCTTATGAAATAATATCTAGAAATAAAACATTAGAAATAATTATTTTCAATAGATTCATTAATTATGAGATTTCATTCACAAGCAGACACACACACACACACACACACACACACACAAACACACAGATACATACCAACACTGAGGATTTATAGGTACAGTAAATTATGCAATGTGGACATCTTTGATCTTGGTAAGGTAGGAAGCAGCTTACCTTTGAGAAGTAGAGATAGTATGTCCCTATCCCCTTTCAAAGTCCATTCTCAAGGTCTTTCATACACGTCCACATCTCTCTGCCTGCCCATGCCTTTTTGGTCAATGGATATATGGAGATTATTCCAATTAAGCCTGGGACAGATTGATATTGTGATGGGAGTCCTTTAATCAATACAATATCCTCAAAGACCATTTTTGTTTTGACAAGGGAGAAATTTCCCATTTTATTTATAATTTTGATCTAAATGAGATTCCTGGATGCTTTCGTCAATTTTTGTGCCAACGATGTTGAAAGTGAGATTGTCCTATTAAACTCATGCCTTTGCTTTGTATTTATGGAATGAAAGATTCGTATGGTAAATGATGCTCTCTAAACCCTCTAAGATGTTGGTAGCATGTTTTTCTCCATTTACTGGTCTTAAGCAAGTTATCTTCAGGCAACTATTCAAGTATGGAAATAAGACTTCAATCTCTTTTTTTGAAGGCACCTTCTTTCTCAGTTTAATCCTCTTGTCTAATTGACCAGAAGCATGGGTTAACAATAGTCCATTGACAACATGATACTTACTGATAAAACTGCTTGACCAGCTTCTGCAACTGTTCTTTCAATTTGTTCACATATGCCCTTTAAAAATTTGACATAAAATGCCCCTATTGTATGCTTTTAATAACAGCTTTACTGAGATATAATTCACACCACTTAAAATTCACCTATTTGAAGTGTACAATTCAAAATAATAAAATACCTAGGAATAAACTTAACTGAAAAGGTGAAAGACCTGCATTTGAAAACTACAAAACATTGATGAAAGAAATTGAAGATGACACAAGCAAATGAAAAGATATTTCATGCTCATGGATTGAAAGAATCAGTATTGTTAAAATGTCCATATTACCCAAAGCAATCCATAGACTTAATGCAATCTCTATCAAAATACCAACAGCATTTCTCACAAACTAGAATAAATAATACTAAGATTTATAAGAACAACAAAGACCCTGAATAGCTAAAGCAATCTTGAGAAAGAAAGATGAAGCTAGAAGTGTTATAATACCAGGTTTCAAGATATACTACAAAGTCGTAGTAATCAAAACAGTATAATACAGACACAAAAATAGACTCCTAGATCAATGGAACAGAATAGACAGCCCAGAAATAAAGCTACACTTACATAGTCAACAAATCTGTACAAAGGAGGCAAGAATATGTGATGGGGAAAAGAGAGTCTCTTCAACAAATGGTGCTGGGAAAACTGGACAGGTACATGAAAAAGAATGTAACTGGATCACTTCCTTACACGATATAAAAAAATAAACTCAAAATAGATTAAAGACCTAACTGTGAGACCTGACACCATAAAACTCCTAGAATAAAACATGAACAGTAATTTCTTTGTTATTGACTGTAGAAACATCTTTGTGGATATGTCTTCTTGGGCAAAGGAAACAAAAGCAAAATTGAACTATTGGGATGACACAAAACTAAAAAGCTTTTGCACAGTGGAGGAAACCATCAACAAAACAAAAAGACAACCTCCTGAGTGAGAGAAGGTATTTATAAATGACAGAGCCAATAAGGAGTTATTATCCAAAATACATAAAGCACTTACACAACTCAACACCAAAAAACCCCAAACAATCTAAATAGAAAGTGGGCAGAGGACCTAAATAGACATTTTTCCAAAGAGGACATACAGATGGCCAATATGCATATGAAAATGTGCTCAACATCGTTAATCATCAGGGAAATGCAAATCAAAGCTACAATGAGATATTACCTTACACCTGTCACAATGGTTAAAATAAAAAACACAAGAAACAGGTGTTGGTAAGGATATGGAGAAAAAGGAATCCTCGTACACTGTTGGTAGGAATGCAAACTGATATGGCCCCTGTGGAAAATAGTGTGAAGATTACTCAAAATATTAAAAGTAGAATTACCATATGATCCAGTATTTCTACAACTGGGTATTTACCTGAAGAATAAAAAACCAAAAAACCAAAAAAAACAAAAAACCCAAAACCCTAATTCGAAAAGATACATGGACTGCTGTGTACAGCAGCGCTATTAGCATTGTTTACAGTAGCCGAGACGCGGAAGCAGCCCAAGTACCCCCCACGGATGGATGGATAGAAAGTGGCATGTATGTATATGGTTCCAAATACACACACACACACACACACACACACACACACAGTGGAATACAACTCAACCATAAAAAAGAGTGAGATCTCGCCATTTGCCACAACATGGGTGGATCTAGAGGGTATAATGCTCAGTGAAATAAGTCAGATAGAGAAAGACAAATACCACGTGATTTCACTCCTATGGATAATTTAAGAAACAAAATAAATGAACAAAGGAAAAAAGAAACAAACCAGAAAACAGACTCCTAAATACAGAGAACAAACTGGTGGTTGTCATAGGGGAGGTGGGGGGGATGGATGAAATAAATAAAGGGTATTAAGAGTACACAAACACACACACACACTAAAATAAAGTGTACAATTTAGAAAATTTTAATATATTCACAGAGTTGTGCCACTATAACCCAAACCAGTTTTAGAACAATTCCATCATCCAAAAAGGAATCCTGTACCCATTAGCAGTTACTCTTTATTTCCTTCCATCCCACTCTTTCCATCCCTGATCCTAGGCAACCACCAATCTACTTTCTGTTTCTATGTATTCGCCTATTCTGGACATGTCATACAAATTGAATCATTCAATAAGTGGTTCTTTATAACTGGCTTCTTTCATTTAGTGTAATGTTTTCAAGGTCCATCCATGTTTGGCATGTATAAGTAGTTCTTTTTTTTTTTTTTTTGTTCCTGAATAGTGTTCAGTTTTACGGATATACCACATTTTTTGCCCATTCATGAATTGATGGACATTTGGGTTGTTTCTACTTTTTGGCTATTAAGAATAACATTGCTATCGACATTTGTGTACAAGTTTTTGTGTGAACATGTTTTCATTTTTCTTGGATATATACCCAGGAGCGGAATTGCTGGGCCATATGGCAACTATATACTTAACATTTTGACAAATAGCCAGACTGTTTTCCAAAGCTGCATCATTTTGCATTCTTACCAGCAATATATAAGGATTCCAATTTCTCTACACCCTCACCAACAATTGTTATTATCTGTCTTTTTGATTATAGCCATTCTGACGGATGTGAAGTACTATCTCATTGTGCTTTTGATTTGCATTTTCTTAAGAATGATGTTTATCATCCTTTCATTTGTTCATTGGCCATTTGTGATCTTCTTTGGACAAACTATTCATATCCTTTGCCATTTTTTAATAGAGTTATTTATTTTATTATTGTTGAGATATGGGAGTTCTTCATACAGTTTACATATGAGCCCCATATCAGATATATGATTTACAGTTTTTTTTTTCCATTCTGCATGTTGTCATTAGCCTGAGTCCTGATATAGGAAGACACGTGGAGCAGAGTGATAATAGCCCACCCATGGCCATTGATGCCTAAACCACTAAATCCAACCCTATGACAATTTTGTAAGGTAAACTAATCAGTATGTTTTACAACTGTTTTGAGATGAAAGGACCCTAAATGAAGGGTAGAAGCTAAAAATAGAAGAATGAGACCTTCTCTAGGTCAAAGTATAGCTGTCAAATTTATGTAAAAGAAAAACATAAGACTTTCTAAAGATTACGTTTGTATTTGCTATGAAATTACAAACATGATCAGCTTTAAATTGTGAATTTGGTAGTTTTTCTTCTGAGAGAACTTATTATCTCTTTAGAGTCCACTGTTTGCATATATGTAATGCCCTACTTTCCAGCCATTGCTGAAAACCAAGGCTCTTATTGCCTTGAAATCTACTCCTCTCAGGTCATTTCTTGCCCATATTACTATTTCTCCATCAAAACTATTTGTATATATGTCACATTCACTCAGGAAATCACTTTTTCTTTCTAAGGGAGCTAAAAGTTTAACAGGCATAGCTATAGGTATGTAATTTATGTTGCTAGATTAATGGGAAAGGACTAGATTTTTGAACTTTTATTATCTATCAAATAATTTGTATCCTAAATTATGCTGCATGGTTGGCCAAGATTCTGTGTGCAGACTCAATACCGGATTAAAAAAAAAAAAAAGCTAAGAACAGTACTAAACAAATGTAACATAAAAGAGATAATCCAGATTCTGCAACTACAATAATTTCCCGGTCATTTATTAATCAACAAATATACATTTGATTCGTAAGGAACTGCATTTAGTGATTTCAGAGACACAAAGGTACTTTGGAGCCAAATCCCGTTTATAGGAAGATTTTATCCGACTGCAAGCACATGGGCAGGACCCATTTTGGCCATGCTAACTCTGTAGCCACACCAGTCAGAACACGGATGACTCTGTGTGTCTGTAGGCGCACCATGGTATAGTGCGGTTGTGTTTAAAATCACTTCATTTTTCAATTCTGTATAGTATGGAATAGTTCTCTGCGGTGATTAATGTAAGACTTTTGATAGTCCAATTATGAGTAGGACAAGGAACAGAAGTCGGATAAGGAGGAAATCTCATTTACTTAAAAGTGATGGGTCAAAATGTTCCTGAAGGACAGAAAGAACCTAGAAATAATGAGGTGAATACCCAACTATGATCAGCAGTTTGAAAAATAAATTCTATGAGAAAGGACAAAACAATGGGCATTTTTAGCTATGTAGAAAAGGTTGACATGTATTAATTGGCTATCTTGGCGTTAGACATTTTTTTTTACTAAATGTTGTTTAACAGGTTCTGTTCTTGAGTTGTCCATACCCTAAGGCTGGGTTCATTTTTAAAGTAGCATCATGGTCTAAAAATCTTTATGCCAGTTTCTGAGACTCCATTTAGCAACTTCCCTTTGAAAAAGCCATTGACAGAGACCTACTTTGGATAAATCAAATTACTCTTCAATACAGTCTAAAGAAATACATTACTTAAATATTATTTTCATCATTAAGATATAAAAATACTTTTCCTACTATGTCATGTAAGTGTATATTCCTATAAAACATCTTTCTTCTGCTTAGTAATTGTTTTCATGAAAAGGTGTCTTTGATGAGAGTCCTTTAAAGAGCAGCTTAGATCACTAGAAGTACAACTAAATCCTTCTTATTTATTGTAAACATCGGAACTAGTATTTGAATTTTGGCAGACAGATACTATAACATTCTGGGTAGACAGTATTTTACTGCATGCCTATGAACCCAGGGTTGTTAACAACCTCCCGCGAAACCCATATCCTGCCCAAAGGTTTACAATTCCTTCTCTTCTGAAATCCTGGTGGAGTCAGCAACTAATCAGATTTAAATAACACTTTTTTAACAAGGTTCTTCTCAGTGGCTAAGAATTCAGACACTTAAGTATGTTCTTAAATATGATTTGACTTTAATTAGAAGGTTGGACGTAATATATTTTGGTCACACATCAGTTTTATAAATAATAATTTTTTTTTGAAAATGTTTAGAACAAATTTTATAATGGCTTGTTAAATTCTTGAGGTAAATCTCCTACAGCTCACCTTCACATGGAGATGAGGTGCCTTTTATTCAATGAGAATAACTGATTAAGCTCAACCTTGATAATCTCATGCTAAATCCTGTCTTTAACTGTGGTAAGAAGCTTCCCAGCCCCCATGCCTACCGGAATATGTAACTTTGAAACGCTGTTATCCCGATATAACCTGTTTCCCAGATCTGATAACCTAAGAAAATTGTTAATTGTGGTTGCCTGAGTTTTTGTGAGATGCTCTAGAAAAAAAAAAAAAAAAGGCAAGCCTTAAATACTTTGACCCGACCCTTGGTTAAAATGAAGAGAAAGCACAAACGACAAAGCTATCTAGTATAAAAACTTAAAGAGTGATACTGCTGTTTCGAAGCACTATACCAGTCATGGCTGTTTTAGGCAAAGGGGAAGGAGAAAATTGGAGGATATTTTCACACCAGTGTCCATAAGACCATCAGACAGCAAAAGAATTATTTTTTAAAGTAAACTTTTGTCTTAGAATAGATTTGTATCTACAGAAAAGTTGGAAAGATAGCGCAGAGAGTTCCATATACTCTTCATTCGCCCACTTTCTCCTATTGTTACCGTGTTCTGTTATTATGGTACATTTGTCACAACTAAGAGGCTAACATTGGTAAATTACTATTAACTAAACTCCACCTTTCTGTCACACTACCTTAGCCAAAATGCCAAGAAGTGAGCCCCGTGTTATTCAGATTTCATTAGATTTTCCCTCATGTCTTTTACGTCCCATGATCGAATCCAGGGTATTATATTGGTCAGTATGTCTCCTTAGACTTCTCTTCCTTAATGACAGATTCTCAATCTTTGCTTATTTTTGATGATTTTGCCTGTTTCGACAAGTGCTGTTCAGGTATTTTGTTTCTGTTTGGGCTTGTCTGATGTTTTTCTCATGGTTAAAATGGGGTGATGCACCCTGGAAAAGGTGGCCACAGAGATGAACTTTGGTTCTCATCATATCATACTGGTGTGTGTTGGGTGGTCCGTGTTCTCAGCATGACTTACACTGGAGTGAGGTTTTCCTTCACCTCCTGGCTGAGGCGGTGTTTGCCAGACTTCTGTACTACAAAGTTAAAACATCTTTTTTTTTTTTTTTTTGTATTAAATCTATGTATGTTCTGGGTGGCAGATATTTGACACTCTTTTTGGTTGTCCCATTCTTTGAACTCCTTTCCTACAATAAGAAATTTCTTACCTTGGGAGTTCTTGCTTGGCTGGCGTTAAAGACTGAAATGTGTTTCGAGCCTTCTTGAGGTAGGAGTGAGAAACTCTTGCGGCCGCAGCCAGAGGCATTCTGTCTCCAGACAGTGAGGGCGATGCCACTTGGCCCCACTAGTGAGGAGATAGCAGAGATCTAGTTTTAGAGGGGCAGGACGTGAATTTGCTTATTTGTCAAAAAGGCTCTGAGGGTGCTGGTCTTGGTTTCCTTTGACATTCTGGGAAACTCATTTTAGCAACTTCTTTCTAATGACAAAATCAGAGAGTTCCTCCACAGTGTGTTGCTGTTGATTTTTCACAACAGGAAAGTCCTTTAGTTGACAAATAATTTATGTTAAAAAGTAAATCAGAACAAATTCAAGGTTGACCTAATGATTTTTTATTCTTATGCCCTGATATTCCATGACCTTTCTCGAGTGGTAGAGGAAGCTTGCGTCTGATACATATGGGAGTGTGCTGGGCTTGTAAGCATTGTCTAGTATGAGTCAAAATGAAAAATGTTTGGAAATTGCCAGCCTGTTGTCCCCTCCTTTATTTGTTCAAAATTTAGTTTTTCATGAAGGCCTAACAGAAGTTTATGCTTTGGGACCATATCATATTAGATCATCATCAAGCCATCTTTCCCAAATAAGGCTTCAACTTTCATTGTCTTTCAGTTTTTATGAAAAGTTACTGTAAGAATGAGAAATACGATTTCCATTTTGGCATTTCCTGCGTTGTGCACATTTTTCACAGTATAAATCATTTTACCTATATAGTGAACAATTAAGAATAATCAAATTTGGTTTTTCCTGAATATTTGATATAACTTCTCTAGTCAAGAAAAAACTTTAAACATTTTATGCTTTTGAAATAATTACAGATATACAGGAAGTTGCAAGTAAAAGTGCAGGAAGGCCCTTGCACTCTTCCCCTAGCCTCCCCCAAAGTTAACATCTTGTGTAGCAATAGTAAGGTAGGGATACCAAGAAACTGACGTTGATGCAATCCACGGAGCTTATTCAGATTTCTCCAGTTCGGCATGCTATCGTGTGTGTGTGTGTGTGTGTGTGTGTGTGTGTGTGTGTTAATTGAAGTAAAATCTTAATTTTTTTGAAGTTTCTTTTTGCCTTATGGAATTGTTTCTGGTAAGTATTGCTAGCCGTTGTGATAAATCTGAGTGGCTTAACACAATAAGGGTTATTTCTCCTTCAGACAAAAGCCCATGTGGGGATTTCTGCTTTGTATTAACTTCTTTATGGTCATTTAGAAACTCAGGCTGCATTTAGCTTGCTGTTCCATCCTCCCCTTGAGGCCTAGAGTAGGGTCCATTCCACTGGCAGTTTCATGCACTGTGGTCCACATTTCCCTCGTCAGGACTCAGCCACATGACCAGTCCAGACGCAAGCATACGTGGGAAATAAACTCTAGCTCTGTGTCCAGGAGGTAAAGAACATAGGCTGTTGATTCCTACTACACTTGGTTCCTTGATGTGAAGAGGCAGGTTTTATGCCTTATCATATCTTGTTACCATTTTTAGTAACTTTTTCTCTTAATCTATTTTCAAATATTCTTTCTCAATTTAGTAATCTTAAATTCTATGTATCTGCTTTGTTATCTTTTATTTGGCAAAGGCATGGGAAATAAATTCAATAAGGTCTAAAGGAGTTAAATAAATAATTCATGCAACATTTCAATAACAAATATTCATTTGTTTTTATTTTTCAAAATCTTTTCTTTGTTCTTCAGTGTGCTAAAATTAATAATCAAGATTATACTGTGACTACATGATAAAATATTTATATTAAAAATGAAAATTTTGGCCAATTATCCATATATTAGTGTAAAAGCCCAATATAGCAACATTTAGAAACAGAAACATAATTTCACTTTCTTTCGTAGACGTAGACTTTATCAAAGTAGTTTATATCTGGAATATGGATTGTAATAAGAAAAAAATCATTTCCTATTAGTTTTTTTAAAAGAATGCTTTTATTTACATAGACTATCTGAAAGTTCCTTTCTAGCCTTACTCTTAAGGTCATATTGAAAATTTAAAAGAATGCTTTTATTTACATAGACTATCTGAAAGTTCCTTTCTAGCCTTACTCTTGTGCCATTATATTGCTAATGATAGAAATTCAGTAATCTAATTCCATCGAATTTTGAAATTGTTTGGTTCAGCAAGTTTATCTTCTGTCTTTATACACATTAACTCCAATGGAGGTAATGTAATTTACCCTTCTTACAAATCTGAAAAAGGGATCTTACAAGCTGCAGTGAGGGACTGATTTTAATCATAAGAAAGAGGCCATTTTCCCAACAGCAATCCTTCCATAAAAATCTTATAATAGAGGAGATAAGTAGTTAATTTAAAAATCATTGTTCCATGGAAAGTCCTTAAATAAACATGAAAGTCAGTTCTGCTCTTTAGCAATTTTTTCATTCTGCAATCATTATTTCCACTGTAAAGTAATATGGTCTTTGTCATTTGAACTATTATTAAGAAATTAAGGCACGAGTCTAAGTAGCTAGACATCAGCGAATGGATGGAAAAACATGCATTTCTTTTAGAAGCATTTTCAACTAAAATTTTACTTCAGTTGTGGATTTGTCAAATAGACTGAAGGAACACTGAACATAAACCCTAAGTTTGATTCTGCAAGTCTTTCCACGATTGCGTACATATGTAATTAAGGGGAAACTTGATGAGTTATCTTTGGTGTGACTTCACATCTTGACTATGTATGATGTCAGACCGAATCCCTAAAGCACATCAGGCTTTCCTGTTCCTCTCCAGCCACTTACATTCCTTTTCTTCCTCTCTTTCATCCTTTTCTGGCACGACTTGAGATGTGAATATGGAAATCATCTATGGAGTTTTAAGGGACAAGCATTTCAAGCCGTTTTCTGGAGCAAAACATTTTCCCATGCAATTTTTCTATATTCTAATGCTTTTTCAAGTTTTACTAACTTTTATTAATATTCTCCAACTTATTTTTCATTTTCATGCCAGAAGCTTGTTCTTAAGGATGCTTTAAAGAAGACTTAAGCGGTTTTCTTCCAAATATCTGATCAGAATTTGCCACAAGTTAATCTGTAATTAGTAGCTGGCAATGGCTCTTATACTGTGAAGTTGTCATCCGGTCATCTGTCTAGCTTGAGCTATGGGATATATGACACTTGACGTATGAGAATTCACATCCTGCTATTTAAGTGAAAGACTGAAGTTGTGGAAGGAAAAAATGGCCCTTTATCTTCCACGTGGAACTTTTTAATTTGGGGAATTATCTGGGGTGAGTTTTACCTTCCTGTTGTGATTTCTCCCTGCACAGGCCTGGGCCAGACTTCTGTTTCCCATGTTAGCTGACATGTGTTCAGTAGTTCCAGACTGCTGTTCATCTGAGCCAAGGACAAAATAATTAAGAAGAGAAATCTTCTCCTCTCAAAACAGTGTGTACAACAAAATCCAATACTAAAGATTTTTAGAATTCTTCCATATCTAAGTCAGCAACAACCCTTTATTTGACAGGTAATACCTCTCTGTTCTGATTGGAACATAAACTCTTCTCAACTTTCTGGTGGATGATATGTCAAAATAGATCGTATTCATTGATACGTACGTTCCTCCATACACGTATTAGATATTTTTGATAAATTTTCAAAATTTTAAATTTTCAGATATTTTATCAATATGCACTTTTATCAACCATTAATGAGAATCTGCTTCCTTACATCCTGAGCACTGTATATTTTTAAATATTTTAAATTTTTTGCCATACGATAGATTAAAATCTATTTGACTGTTGGTTTGAAATGCATTTCTTTGGTTATTAATTTAGTCAGCTGCTTGTATTTCTTCCTTTGTGTACCGACTGTTCTTGTCCTATTACTTTTTTATTATCCATACTTGAACCCTGCTAGCGTATGAGTAGAAGAAAAGAAATTTAAATGATTTTTGTTTCCATTCACGTGGCCATACCAATTTTTTTTTCATCATGGACACTAGTCTCCTTAAGAACACAGTGTTCTGAATGGAAAACTCAAGAATGAAAGAACATACTATGTAGCATTTCGGCCAAGAACAAAGCACTAAATTTGAGAAGAGCACACATTACAACAAAGAAGGGTGGCTATCGGCTGATGTGCTAATGTCATCATTGCATTTAGTTCTGCAGGCTTGTCTTCTGTGCCTCATGCATTGCTTCACTTTTCCCCTAGCCTCTGCCAATATGGTACCACCCAAGCTCCTGAATGCAGCTCTCTCTGTGGGACCTTAAGTAAAGCCCAAATTGCAGGGTAGAAGGTTTTCAGTTTGCTGTTTGAGGCGTGAATAATTTCTCTGCCATCTCTTTGCCCCACTCAAGTTACCATGTGGAATGCCATTTTGGTTAGCTTGGAAATGGCTCTATACTTGTATCATAAAGCGACCCAGACATTTTTTTGTGTACTTTGTGATGGCAGAGAGAAAATAAGGAATGGATTCAAGGTTTGACCTAGGAATTTCATCCAAGTTGGTTGGGGTTTGGGGTTTCCTGAGTTGTTGTCATGTCTGGGAGAACCTTGGAAATAGGTTGGTAATGAGGCATTTTGAGACCTGCTGATTCCAGAAGTCATCTTGGGTACATGGCAGCCCGTCTGCTTTTGCCCTCTACCTTGCATTAAAGGATAAACGTGGTATTGTGGCATTATTGACATTTAGCTATATTATTGGTTCTCATAGAAGAGGGCCAAGGAGAAATTTTAGAGCCATATTTTAATCATGAAAAACAGGATAATTATTATGTTTCCCTGCAGAGTATCAACTTTTTGACTGAGTTTTGCCCACAAGGTTTTCACTATTTATCTAATTCCTTATTTGCCAGTGACTGGTACTGTGGATTAAAACTGGACTCATAACTGTAAAAGGGAGCTATTACGTTGCGGTAGAAAGAGTTATAGAAGAGACGTTAGAAACTGGCTTGCTTCCTGTGCAGTCTTGGGAGCAGTTGATCATCTTCTGCAAATCAAGTTCTTCCTGTACAAAGGGAAATCCATTATCTATCATGTTTAACTCACAGGGCTATGATCAGAATAAAATGAAAGACTGAAAGTTAAAGTTCTAGGATACATAAAGTATGATATGAATGCAAGGTACTATTACCCATTGATAAATACCATGGTATGGGTTACAGAGACTTTTATAAGTATTTCCTGATGGAATAACCATTTTGACAAAAGTTATGGCTGACACCAAAAGATTGTGTAAGCCCCATAATTCTTAAGAGGCTGAACTCATATAAAAATATTTACATACTTTAGCTTTGTGTGTGTGTGAGCACGCACACACATGTGGGTGTGTGCACGTGTGCGTGTGAAGGACATATTGTCCCTCTTGGATTATTTTATCCATCATTTACTCTTATAATAAAAAGTCCATTTCAACTGTCTGGCTTCTAAAAACATTCATAGGTCTTTACTTTTCTTGAGGTAACAAATCACTGATTTAAATTCAGTTAGTGCTTGAAATGATCTATGATATTTTTCCAATATGAAAAAAATAAAGTTGTAAGTAATACCTGCTTCCAGTTATGGAATGAATAAGTGACAGGGATGAAAGGCACAGCATGGGGAATATAGTTGACGGTATCCTAATAGAGCTGTATGGTGACAGATGGTAGTTACACGGGCGAGCACAGTGTAACATAGTCGTCAGTGCCCTCTGTTGCACATCTCAGACTAATGTCTGACTAACATCGTGCGTCAATTCTACTTCAATTAAGAAGAAATAAAATATACTACACCTATGTACATACATTATGTATATCTGTATCTATACACAAGTACAAAAGTTTCATTACCAAAAATGGCAGTAAATCTAAATGACTATTACGAAAAGTACATTTTTCAGCCTTGGTTCCTGCATTGTGGCCACAAAACACCCAGTCTTAATGTCACTGTCTTACTCAGTGTCCCACTGGAAGGGAGTTATTTTATGTTCTGGTCTGGCACAGCTGCTTCAGACTCTAAATGGTTGGAGGATTAGACTAAGGCAATACCTGTGTTTCCGTTTCTCCATAAAGGTGTCAAATGGCTTACTAGTAGTTTTACGATTCTGTTTCAGTTTGTTTTATCCATGTTTTTCTTTGTAGAAAGTGTTCCACAGTGTACTAATAATGAGACGTAGAATATAAAATTTCTTCTTCTAGAATCTCACAACGGGCTCTTGCGCAAACGTCTCATTTGCCACGTGTAACTGAGGAACGCAGTGCTTCGTATTTTACAGACTGAGAAACCAGTGCACAGACAAGCATTAAAATAAGCTAACAGGAGATTAATCTTACTGATTTTTTTTTTAAAGATTTGATTTATTAATTCGACGGAGAGAGAGAGACAGCCAGCGAGAGAGGGAACACAAGCAGGGGGAGTGGGAGAGGAAGAAGCAGGCTCATAGCGGAGGAGCCCGACGTGGGGCTCGATCCCAGAACGCCAGGATCACACCCTGAGCCAAAGGCAGACGCTTAACGACTGAGCCAATCAGGCGCCCCAATCTTACTGATTTTACAGACTCAGAGTTGACGTAGATCATCAATAATTAAAAATAAGATAAAAAAAAGCTTATGCACCCAGATGATGTTAAAAGAGTCAGATGATATGGTCATATGGGCCAAAAAAACCCGATCAATTCAGTAAAACAAAAAGTTTAACCCTTTTGATGGTATTTCCATCAAAAGGGCATATCCAGAGTCCCAAATGTTCACAGATTTGGTTTCCTAGTGTTTGCAACAGCTTTGAATTCCTAAATGTGAGAATTTGCCTTACCGGTGATGTGTAGAGTTGGCTATTCCCCTAGAGTCATATGCTAAATAAGCTGCTTACAGCTGGAGTAGCCTTCGTCTTCCCCACCTTCCAGTTGAAAATTGGCCCACCCTTTTAGCCCATGCCACATGTCACACAATCCCCGAGATGATATTATCTTCTCGTCTCTGAAAGCTCCCTCTTCGTAGCTCCTAACATTTATCTTCATCATAATAATGTAAATATTATTTTGTGTTTTCCTCTCTCTGTAGTAAGTTCTTGTTGGCAAATACTGTGTATTTTCCACTTTCGTATTCTTCACACTGCATCAGATTGATACTGCATATATCGGTACATAAGTAGATATACATCGAGTCGTACTAAAATTTGAAGACTTTATATTTCAGATGTCTCCTCTAAGATCCAGATTTATATTCAGATGTATATTATTTAGCTCATGATCTAAGAGGATAAGAAAGAGGAAAAGGCAAAACCCTAAAGTACAGTCATCAGCTAGGTTTAGCCTTGTGAAGAGCTTTTCCAAATTCCAGCAGCTTCCTACCTTTCTCTGGTCACCTCAATTGGAGAGCAGAAGAAATTGGGAAATTTTTATCTCTAACCAGATACATTGGTGACCTTGGCAATATAGGGAAGAATGCGGAGTGGATATGGAGTAAGCAATTAGCAGACAGTAGAAGAAAAACAAACGAAAGAACCCACAGGGGAGCCTACTTGTTCAGTCCAAGGTCAATTTAAGCTCAACGTATCTCAAGTCCTGCTTCTTCTCCTATACTCACTCCTTTTCCTGGGGTTCTGCCTTCACAAATAGCACCATCTTGTCAGTCACCCGAACCAGAAATACGACCCACAGCCCAGGTTCCAATCCCTCACATAATTGAATGTTAATCCATTCAATGTGTCTTTGGTTTCTTTATTATCTTTCCTTTCTGTCCTTACTGACAGTTCCCGTTGCCCAGTATCCTACAGAGATTTCTTGGTATTCGGGCAATAATCTTTTTTTATTGCCTTCTTAGCTTTCATACACCCCATCTACCCAATCAGCACCCCCACCCACACCCACCCAACCAGTCCTGGGCCATTCCTTCCCAGTAGTTCTCTATTCTCACTTGGATTCCAGAGAATTTGGCCCCAACATTGATTTTTAAAGACAAAACACATGACCTAGGCTAAACAAATCAGTGTCCTCCACTCTCATGAGTGCAGAAACTGGTTCAGAGATGGTCATATAACCGCAGCTAGTATAAACACTGTACATCTATGGATTTTTTCCTGTGATGCTGAAACAATGACACTCTTTTCTACTTGATGTTATTGCAGAAGAATGTAGAAATTAGAGATGATGGAAGATGTTTGGGGATTACAAGGCATACTTGTCTATGATGAAGCCTACACTAAGAAGTGTAGGATGAAGATACAGAACAAAACAAGATCTTTGATGTCATTGTTAGACCACTAGATAAAGCCTCTGCCTTGGCCAACTCTATCTTTGGACCTTTCTGGAAAGGAAGATAATTAAATTCTGTTCATTGAAAAAGCAAGTTTGAATTGGGTTTTCTGTTTCTTACAATCAAAAATTCATAATGATTCAGTCTGATAATTTCTTGTTTAATTGGAAGAGGAAAGAAGGGTGCTCACAAGTCCCTAGAATAGAGTTATCTATTGAGGATTTTGAAAATGAAGGTTGTATTTTAAAATAATTGTCATACTAAAGCATTTAAAAATAAGAAGTATGGTATACTCTAGTGGTCTGCTTATCAATGGACTACCTCATAAGAAGGGTGACCATTAGACTTGGTTGACCCCAGGTAGTCCCCAGTTTATGCCGCTTGAAACAGCATCATCATTTCTAGCTCCCCATTTCATAATCAAGTGTCCCAGTTTGGACAATACATTATATGATGACTGCACTAAAAAGGTATCCAAGGCTCAAATAGTTGTTTAGCTTTGGTACCAATTACCAAACACGTAACAATGATCATCTCTGGGTGTCCAGATTAAAAAGATCTAAAAAAGATCTTTATCCTGAAGAAGTGGATATGAACCTCTGAGCCGTGTTTCTGACGGCCTGACCTGTCTCAGCACTGAGCAGTCTTCTCCCCATTTACCCAGGTGACCACCTCAGCAGCATAAATAAGGAACACATACAAGTTGAGAGAATCTCCACACGCATGGTAAAGTGGTTCAGTGGTGTAAGGGTGATTTGTCATCCTCCTGCCTCTAGACATTACTGTAGTGGTTTTCAAGCATTTTAAGATTTGCTTGCTTGTTTGTTTTCATGTCTTAGAATCTTAGCTTCTGATGTGCCATTGGGTAGTACCTAGATATTTAGAGTAAAATGCCAATCATTACTTTGCTTTTCTTTTCTTTTTTACCAGTTCTTTATAAGGCCTAGAATTAAATTTGGAAACATTTAAATCTTTACACTAAAATATTAAAAAAATTAGTTTGCCAAAGTTAAAAGCCCATGTGGTCCGGTTCATTAGGCACTGGAATAAGAGTTCAGAGACATAGGTTTAGAAATATTTTCTATCCCCATTGAGTGGAAGAGTGAGGAAGAACCTAGCAGGAGCATAATGATTATTTGCCAAATGAATGAATAGTGCCAGTGGGCGTGATTTAGAGTACCTTACTCTAAAGGCACATAGCCTCTCTAGTTTTAGTTTCCTCACCTGTAAAATGAAATCTAAAATACCTACCCCCCCAAAAATAAAATAAAATACCTACCCCAAGTACCCTAAAGTTTGTTAGCATGGTCAAATGAGCTAACTGTGTGAAACGCTAGTAAAGATATGAAATTATACGTAAAGGTAAAGTTTAATTATATACACATACATATATATATGTATGTGTATATATATATTACAAATATTACAAAATTTTTCAACTCCTCTCCAAGGAATAAATACACCTAAATTGGAATTATCATATGTCACTGTGTTGCTTCCATATGTATTATCATAACTGTTTTTTATTTCCTCTAATTTTAAAGCACATTGAAACAGATCAAACCATTTATCAGAAAAATTACAATATATATGAAAAATTTCAACAAATAATACATTGGTAAACTCATCATCATTACCATAATAAATTAAAATTTTGTGAATTCTCAAATGTGGCAACAATTAGCAGAATTCCAATTTTCCTAGGTATCAGAAATAGAAAATATTGATTCACAGTGATGAATACTCAAGTATTTAATAAGATGTTAGAAAGAGACTTTATAAATTGTTCTAGAAAATACTCTTCAGTGTACAGGAAGCACAAACATTAACAAACAAACAACAGTCTTCGTGCATATGCTTTTGGATCAAAACCAAACGCAAGATTTCTAGCAGTAGAATATTTCACTTAAAACTCCCTTTCAGGGGCCCTAATTTTTAAAGAAAAAATTCAAACAAAAAAACCCCCAGTATATTTATAGAACCAGAGCACATGTTACACTGAATAAATAAATTATTGTTGGCAGTCTAGCTTTGCCGGGTTTCAGCAGCCCCAAATACAAATGCCAACTTCTCACGTAGTGACTTCCTTGTGCTTACCTTTTACTCTATACCTAACCACGCTCTCAGAGTCACGTCTGAACCTCTCGCTAGCAAACACCCTTGAGGATTAGTTTAGCAACAGGCAAAGAATTTGTCTAGACCACCCAGGTCCCAGTCAAAGTAATATAGGCAGATGGGCATTTTCTTCAGGCTAGGAAAATAAACAATCCATAGCATTAAGCTGGACAGTGGGTGTCAAGCAGCTGGGACACATGTGGAATTCAGGTGAGTCAGAAAGCAGGAGCAAAGAGTCCATGAGGGAATGAAGCAGCTAGGGAAGGGCTGGGGACAAGATGTCTCTGAGGCACCAACTGTCCCCAGCCTTTGGTCATTTTATAACAGAAAGAAGGGGGAACTAAAAGAAGGGGTGAAGTAAGAGAGGTTTAGTGATGTCAGCGCTTGAATAGGAGCAGAAATAGACCTCTTGGCTGTGGAAAGAGTAGTCATGATGGAAACGTAAAGACATTTTTATTAAGTGTTTAGACCAAGTATGGGACTGGAAACCAACAACTAAATTCTTAATAATTTGAATTTTTTGCTGTTTTTTATTCTAATGATCAATGTGAATAGTTTCTATAAAAATAATTTTATCTTGCCTTAAAATAGGAACAATTTACCTCATGTGCCATTAAATGGTACACAGTATTAAAGTTCTGCAGAAATCCTGCAAGTCCAAGAATGGCTTTGCTTAATCACTGTATAGGTTTTAAATGAAGAGAGCAAGAGGCTTGACTGAGCTGGACCCTGCTTACCGGGCTGGAACCTGGGTTGTGGCTTAGATTTCCAGGAAGATCATCAATACCACTTCTGCTGCAGGAGAGACCGCAGGTCCAACACCAGGAATACCACCCACAGACAGATCCATGTGTCCACACAGAGAGGCTGCGGACCAAGAAGGGGAGGGTAATAAATAACTTACCATCAGAAACAGGAAGGGAGGCAGGTTGTGGTGCCCAGCTGAAAGCAAAGCTGGGCAGTCCTCTAAGGATGGAGTGAACGGGGCGAATGATCTGGAGGGAGGTTGGGGCAGGCAGCACGGGCAGCAGGACCCAGAAAGGTAGACAATTTGATGTTGGCTTTCTAGTCATTACAAGTGTGGGCTGGTGAAATACGTGGGCTCTGTACGACACTGGTTATTTTACTCATTACGACAATGTATTTCATGAACAAAGAACAGTTCTTGTATTATTCAAACTGAAGATGTCATCGCTAGGTACCGATATAGGAATTCTGGGAATCTTTACTGACTAGTTCCTATATCAAGTTTGACTACATTTTATAGAATCAGAGTGTGTAATTTTACTGGCATAAGTTTGGAGAAGGAACTAAAAAAACTTGCCCGTTTTGTCCAAAAAAAGGCAAAGGATCTGGAGAATCTACAGAAACCTGTTATTTTCCTTAACTCCTTAAAAGTAAGGTTTTAACAGGCTCTTAGACATTGATCAGAACCATCTGACGGTGGTTAGCGGTTCGAGTCTTAGCTCACTGCCCCAGTTCACTCTGTCCGCACAGAGGAGTATATGAGTATGCAAGCCTTTAAGGACTCACTTTTAGTTTCCCTAAAGGGAATTACACGTGTGCATCAAGGAAAGAACAGCTAGGCCTTTAATACCATGAAGGATCTGTTCCACATGGAATTAGTAGGGTTGGCACTATCTGTGATTTCTGAAGAGAAGTTGTATAGACTGGGATTTTTTTCCCTGTTCTGTGGTGTAGGTCATTATGTACCACTTGATATTTTAATTAGTTCCTCAGAATATCATTCAGGGATTTTCTGGTGTTTTATACAGAAATGCCAGATGTTGGGTATAAGCAATTATGGAGGCTTGTGGATGGCTGTTGATGTGGAAAAAAGTAGAATTCTTTTTTCAGGGAAAGGAATAAGCACTTTCTCAATAAAATGAGATAATCAAAAGCAGGAAGACTTTAAACTCTTAATAGAATGACAATAATATCATGTAAGAGAAAGCATTTGTTTGGTCAGCATATAAAATCTCAAGGAGAAATAGGCTAACTATAATCTTTAAATATCCATTTTAGACCTTTTTGGTGAGTGTAAATGGTCTCTAGATGAATTTTGGCCACATAAAAAGAGTAGATTTGTTTCACTTAAAGTTTTTTTTTTTTTTTTTAGCAGAATATGTCTGAAGCCAGGTAAATGTATATTATTTTAAATAGCTTCTAATATTGAACTCTGTAGGGATATAGCTTTTCTTTCCAGAGTAAGTGCATATTGTATTATAGTCTTTGGACTCTCTGTGCCATGCACATATAATTCCGTCACCCCCACTATATAAATCTATGTAACGTTTTGTATCAGTAGAAAGCTGAGTAATGGAAATGCCTTGTTGCCGGTGTACAAGGGCTTTCTAATCGTGGACTGTCCGATTACATGGAGTACTATTTACAGATCTTAAAATCCACAAGTAAATTCTGATTTAAGAGTGACAGCAGTACGTAATACCTATCAGGTAGCATTTCTCCAGCTAGCATGTTCTGTTTGATGAATGGGATCTGCAGGAGCTTGAAGGGTACAGCCACTAGAACCTGGGCTTGGAGCCAAAGACTTCAGAGATTACTCAGGAATCCACATTCAACTGTACACCAGCTGTCTTAATTGGGAGAGTTGCTTAACCTCAATTATAATGGGGATAATGCGTTTCTTGAGTGATTGTTGGGAGCCTTAGGTAAAATAAGCTGTCTAGGACATTCAGGCTATTCAATAAATATGATCTCCTTACACGTTTTCTATACGGTCTAGTATAAAAAATGGCATACATTAATGTTCTTTTGTTTCAGTCTAGCTGCAGGAAACAGGAGAGCGTAAAGTCAAAAAACCATTTAGTGAGGCTGCTGGAAGTACCACGCCTAGAGCAATGTTAATATTAGTTTTCCATTATCGTTCAGATCAGAACATCGAGTTCAAACTACAACAGAAATACATGCAAAGTAATAAATACTCATTAAGAGGTAGAAAAAATAACACAGGTATACCATCACCTTAGAATTATTCTATGAATTCAACTCAGTTGTTTAAAATGTGGTTTTAAAGGAGCAGAGACTCCTTTGTGAGCACACAAATGACCTTTGTTCCTTAATAGGTCCTGAGTCTAAAACCTTAAACATGGCGAACATGACAGAGAAAGACTTAACGGAGAATCTTTTATTTGAGCTCTTCGTACTTTTCTATTTCAGAATTTTTAATGATCTTTGGTTTAGGAATTTTGTGGAAATGTTGCCTAGGGTATGAATTTTTGTGTCAAAGCTAGTGAGTATGAAGTTATATTAGTCATAATATAGAGAAATATTTATCTCTCTCAATACAGATGTTAATCATATGGTTACCTCTGTTAACTGACTAAGATAATGGCAGAGCAGGGTTTTAGCCAAATATATTGAGCATTACTTGGGCTAAGAGAATGTCAGAGAGGCCTCGGGTACGAAGAAAGTGGTGGAGTCCAATGTTCCAAATTCTCTCACTTTATATGTCAAACTACAGCAAGTGGCGAGATGCAAGGCAGAGCAATCTCAAAGATCACTTCCATGCTGCTCTTCTTCAAGGAAATGCCCAGTGGTCTGTTCATCTTTCTCAGAGTCCAGGAAAATAATTTGCATTTGAACTTTCATACATGGAGAATGTCATTCCTTTGCTCTGAAAAACAACACAAAATCCAGATCAAAATTATAAAACCCATTCCAGTCCACTCTGCATCTCTTTTTCTATGTTCTCCAGGTAAATAATGTTGGGGAAGAATAAAGAGTCTTTTAAGTCAGGCACATGTGCCCTTTTTTCCCTGGAAAGTGGGTAGTTACCACCCTGTTCCACACATCCTTGTAAGAGCTCTAAGTGTGCTCTCATCTGATCATCATAAAAAGCCGATATGGGTAGATCTTTTACCAAGTCCATTTTACAGATGAAGAAATTGAAGCCTAGAACTTGGTGATTTATTGAAATCCAAATAGCCAATAAATGCAGTGCTGGAGTTGAAGCCAGGTTCTTTGGTTTCAGAACCATGCTTCTAACAACTAAGTGATAGGATATCCTAATTAGTGCTTTTGTTAAAAAGAAGCAAGCAATCAAAAAATGCCAGTGCATACTCTAGCTCTCCAACAAAGTAAGACATTCATGGCTTTGTTCTTCAGGTACCCCAGATGTAAGGCTGACTCGGGACCAATCAACTCCTCTAAAGGAAAGTTCAATTCAACATATTTAACTTTGTGCATAATTTGATCCTTACGTTTGGCAGAATACTGGCCTCCCAAAGATGGCCAACTCCTAATTCCTGGAAACTATAATTATGTTAGGCTACATAACAAAGGGGAATAAAGGCTGTGAATGGGATTAACTTTGCTAATCAGCTGGTGTTACAATATGGAGATTATCTTGGATTATCCAGGTGTGTCCAAAGCAATCACAAGTGTTCTTTAAAAGAGGAAGAGGGAGGCAGAAGAGAAGGTCAGATTGATGTGATGTGAGAAGGACTTGCCCTCTACTGCTGGCCTGGAAGATGGAGGAAAGTGGCCACAAGCCAAGGAATGCAGGCAGCCTCTGGAAGATAGAAAAGGCAAAGAAACAGGATTTCCCCTGGAGCCAACAGAAGGAATGTAGCCCTGCCAACTCCTTAATTTTAGCGCACAGAGACCCATTTCAAACTTCCGACCTCCAGAACTGGAGGAAAGTCAGTCAGTGCTGTTTTAAGCCACGAAGTTTATAATAATTTGTTACACTAGCAATTGAAAACTAACAAAATCTTAAAAACAAACAAACAAAAAACCCTGAGGTATTTTTATTAATGGTATTTGTTGAAAAGAATTTATCCAGTTGGCAAAGAAATTCTTTCAGAGGCCCACTTCAAATTCCTGTGTTAGCATGTCTTGCCTTCATAGCTCTCTCCTGAACTCAACAGAACTTTTTTTTTTTTTAAGATTTTATTTATTTATTTGACAGAGATAGACAGCCAGCGAGAGAGGGAACACAGCAGGGGGAGTGGGAGAGGAAGAAGCAGGCTCATAGCAGAGGAGCCTGATGCGGGGCCCAATCCCACAACGCCGGGATCACGCCCTGAGCCAAAGGCAGACGCTCAACCGCTCTGCCACCCAGGCGCCCCCAACAGAACTTTTAATCAATAGGAAGTACATGTTTGGATTACCTGTGACCTCATTTAACCTTGAGATATATATATATATATATATATTTAGCCAGAGAGGTGGAGGGAGGGGCGGAGAGAAATGGAGAGGGAGAGAATCTCAAGCAGACTTCTCGCTGAGCAGGGAGGCCATGCAGGGCTCCATCTCACAACCCTGAGAGCATGACCTGAGCCGAAATCAAGAGTCAGATGCTTACCCAACTGAGCCATCCGGAAGCCCCAACCTTAGTTTAATCTTAATCTTCTTCCCTTTTTAATTAACAATATACAAAGGGTCTCTCTTTATCAATGGACTTCCTCAAGCCAAGATTCATTCCTCTGAGAATAAGGATTAATTAGATATAATAATTAGGAAAAATGGGCTATGCTTGTTGTGCTATTATTCCATAAGAAACTTATATGCATCTTGTCCATCTTCATTCCACTAAAAAGCTGTGGATCAATGCATTACAGCTGAGCTATTTATACGAAAACAAAAGTTAGAATCAAGTTATGGTTTTAAGACTACACATACAACCAAAGTCTGAAAATTTTATTAAATTATGGATAATTACAAATATCCCAATGCTTCATGCCAGCCACAGAAACTTCATAATAAACTATTTCATGGAATTATCTCCTTGAAATCACCACATTATAAAGGTACATAGAAGTCAGCAAAATATCTGGCCTACCACCTGATGTTGAAAATAAAGTTTTTTTGGAATACAGCCACAGTCATTTGTTTACAAGTTCTCCAGAGCTGCCTTCATATTCTAGCGGAGTCAAGTTACACTGTATGATCCACAAAGCCTAAGATATATACAGTACAGCCCTTTACAGAAAAAGTGTTCAGACCCTTGCAGTATAGACCCAGAAGCATCACAGATACTATCTTATTTTTAACCTTTAAAAATTTACTTATAATTTAGATTATGAACGAGGCTAATTCCTCTAACTTCCCCTGTTTAAAACTCACTTAAAAATTCACAAATACCAGGGCGCCTGGGTGGCTCAGTAGTTAAGCGTTTGCCTTCAGGTCAGGGCGTGATCCCAGGGTCCTGGGATGAAGCCCTGGATCAAGCTCTCTGCTCCGCTGGGAGCCTGCTTCTTCCTCTCCCACTCCCCCTGCTTGTGTTCGCTCTCTCGCTGGCTGTCTCTCTGTCACATAAATAAATAAAATCTTTTTAAAAAATTCACAAATATCAAAAATAATTAGAAATGCAAGATATCGATCAATGGTTTGTCAATTTTCATGAGAAATCCTTTTAACCATAGAATTAATATGCTGGATTAAAAAATGATCTTTGGCTAGTAGGATAGCAAAAGCTTCTGGGATAGCAAAAAATGACCAGTAAGGACGGAGGTAGAGGGGATTCCTTCCATGGCAAGAATAACCCCATTGTCATCTGCATGTCTCCAGGAAGAACTTTTTGAACATATATACCAGCTAGTGAAAAGATGAGTATGGAGAAGAAACTCAAGAAAGGAAAGGCGCTATTGAAATAGTAGGATGATAAGCACTGCTGATACAACTGAAAATATAAAAATATATTTTAAACATACTTCGTGAAATTATAACTCAATGATGGTGATCAGGTCCCATGGTTTTAAGTTAGAAAGTAGAGAGATGGAAAAAGTAATAGAATGTTGAATGAGGTGGCAATCAAAATTACACTTGATTTTGATAATTAGAAAAATACACATTAAAACCAGTTTCTCACAAATTAAACATTACTATTATAGAATTTAAAATATTAAATACATACTATCATTGGAGAAGATTAAAGTAACTAAATCATAATTAATACAGCAAAAATCAGAAGCCACAGAAAACAGAAAGTGAGTTCTGCCCTAAAATGTACTAGGCATTTGTCTGTTGTAAGCATAAGCGCCTTAATATCGTTAAAATAAATGAGGACAAAGAAGGATTTCATATATAAAAATATATAAGACAAATAAGCAAATAGAAAAAAAAGACTCGTAAATCCAAAATACAGTATGGTTACTTGAGAAAAAACTACCAACAAGATAGAAAAACTAAAGGAAGTTATAATAAAATTAAGAGAAATAGAAAACAGAAGAAACAAAATTATGAAAGGAGAATGGAGGGGTATCAATGGTTAAAGTCATTCGTTAACTGTAAGGAAAACCATGTAATAGGTTTTGGTCATAAATTTGAAGAGATGAGTAAAGTAGATGTTATAAAAAATTACTAAAAATGAGTCAAAATGTAGCAAAATCAGATAAAGAGGAAATAGCAGATAGACAATCATGTAAATAATTAAAAAAAAAGATTTTCAAAGAATCATGGATAAAAATAGGTCCAGGTCCATCATAGGGCATTCTCTCAAATTTAAATATAATAAAAACTCTTCCAAAGGTTTAAAAACAATGTATTGCCCCTGCTTGATTTTCTTGAATCAGCATTATCCTGATAGTAAAAGCTGACAATAGTACAAAAAAAGAGAAAATTACAGAGCAATTTTTCCATGTGATACAACAATTCTAGGTAAATACTTGATTAGCACAGAACTATTCATTCTCATAAAATAGAATTTAGTCCGGGAGTTAAAGTACGGTATCACGGTATAAAAATTATTAGTATAATACATTGTCATCAGTAGGTTAGAAAAAAATAGATATATGGTAAACTCAATAGATTTTTATGCCCTTTTGTGAGTAAATTTAACGCTGGCTCATTTTTAAAAACAAACTGACAAATTCGTAGGTAAAGCAGGAATGGAATGCTCCAAACTTAGTATGATAAAAATTATCTCAAACTAATAGCCACATCCATACCTAAAGTGGCGATAGACAACTGTTTCCCAAATTGTTGTCCTTTTGTATACCAACCTTGCACATTGTTTCCTTAAACAAAGGAGGCTACATGATCAATAACTTTGGGAAAGGCAGCCTTTTCTTGGTGATATACAACTTATTGTATTTTAAGGACTTCCGATATACAACTTATTGTATTTTAAGGACTTCTGATATACAACTTATTGTATTTTAAGGACTTCAGGAAGGCACGGGGTGGGGGTGCACATGAAAACATGAGAAGAAGGTGGCTTATTGTAAGACAAGAAAGGAGGGTCTCAGAAGAAATCAACCCTGCTGACACCTTGATTTGGGCTTCCAGCCTCCAGAATGTGAAGAGATATAATATCCCTGTCCTGTTTAAAACACTTCAATAAGTAATACTGTCTAAACCTCTTCCCCTGGCCTAGAAGCTACTGCATAATCTGGCCTCTCTTGTTCTTCTCTCTTCCTACTCTTCACCTTCTTCATTCACCTCCAACAGCACCAGCTTTCTTTCCTTCATTAAATATTTTAAGACCCTTCCTGCATCAGGTCATTCTCACTTTCTATTCCCCTAATCTAAAAGATTCTTCCCATTGATCTTCATGGGACAGATTTTTCTTATCATTTCAGAGCTCGGCTTAAATATTACCTCTTCCCAGGGGCCTTCCTGATTGCCTTATCTAATGTCCTCCATGCTCACAGGATAATAACTTTCCATTTCCTTTCCCTGATTTATTTTCTTCAAAGCACTCATCAGCTCTGAGATGCTCTTGTTTATTTAGGTTTTCAGCTCTACAGTAGCAGAGACATCTGTTTATCACTGTCTCTCTGGAGGCTGGAATAGTTACTGACTCATTGTAATTACAAATAATATTTGTTAAATGCAGTGTGAAGTGCTCTTTAAAAACTTTCAATCACTGCTAGTCAGAATATAAGTTGATACCATCTTCGTGAAAAGCAATTTCCCGTTATGTTTCAAAAGATTAATGGTTTTCAAATCTGTTTATACAGTAATATTATTTCTAGGAAATTAATTTTAAATATCAGAAATGGGAGTGAAGATTCTATAGAATTATATCTAATACACGTTACATATATTTTATGGTAGACAGTGTTGTGTATAATAACAAAATTAGAAACAATTGTCCAACAATGGAGAAATGTTGAAAGAAATTACAATAATTTTCACAGAAAGAACAATATTCATTCCACCTTGTTGTAATTATACTTCCAAAAATCTCTCCCCCACTGGGTATGATGATGAGACTAGGTGCCCCATATTCCTTTAGCCCCTCGATAGACATTTGACCTAAGCTAGGTCAGTGGAGTCTTTCCCTACATTTGAATCTTTGCAGATTGATAGAAAGGAAGAGTGAGACTGTTGTAGTTTATGAAGCAGATGCCTGGGTAGGACGCTTGAGCAGCTCCTGCTAAGAAGGTTCACCAGGACTGCCTGGCTGATGTCATGGCTGATATCCCACTGGGGTACACTGTTCCACTTTTTTGGTTGTCAAAATATTTAATTACTTCTATATTCATTTGTAAATAGCCATTGCCCCTAAGAGTCCTTCATTGTCCCAGCTAACTCAGCCTTTCCTCCAGGACCCTGTGGTTGGCCCACCAATCAAGCAAACAGAGAAGTAATACTTAGTTCAGCAGCTTCATGGCTGACATTGATTCTGAAAGATAGAGTGTCCCATGCCATTCACGTTTTTGAATATTTTGAATATCGTTCTTTCTTCCTGTCCTTGCTGCATCCCTTTGACCTTATGTATTCACTCATATTTTCCCTTTATTTTAGGTTGGCTATGCTAACTCAATTCTCCACCTCATATATCTATGCCATGCACATCAATTTCACAATATGTATTTTTGCAGACCGTGTTAATAAACAGACTGTTAATTTATAGAGTCTTACAGGATGATAAATTATGGTTACCCGTAATTTAAAGATCATACCCATTCTCAATTTACATAATTATTTAGAAAAAAATTAGCATTCTAGCTATCGCTGGTCTTCGCTCTATCACAGGGCTTTACCTGGAGACAATTTGTACCTAAGGCCGTGGTAACACAAACGCATTTGCTTTTTAAAGGCAAAATTTGGGAAACATGGTGGTATTGTCATAGACAGAGTCTTCAGCTAGGTTTCTTTTGGATGAATGCTTTGAAAAATACCACATCTCCATAAAATTCTGGAAAAAAATTCTCACTTCAAAATGCTGAATAATGTTTATAAACCAGAAGACAGAAAGTGTTATGTTCAACAGCCAAACCTCCTGGTGACCCATGGCTCGCTCTAGACCACGGCTGCACATTTAACACAGGAAGAAATGCCTCTTCGGATGCTGCCTCCCCAGCGTGGAACGTTAATGGGGATCATCTACCAGATGTGTGGATTAAATGCTACACGAAAACATTATTGAAAGTATATAATGAAACTTTTTGAACTTCTTTTTTTTCCCCAGAGAAAAAAGAGTGCTGAAGTTATCATAAATAAGTGTATTTTGAAGTATTAGAAATTAATAGCCTTGTTAAGTTCACAGTTTGACAATAGGTACAAATTAATTGGGGCCATGTGCCCACCTCTGGCCAGTTGAATGTACTTTGAATTGTAGGGAGCCTCTGAAATTGTCCCTGACATTCTCTGCTGGCCATCTCTCTCTCTGCATCTTCTGGTCGGACTCAGAGGAGCCAATAGAGTATTTGGAGCAACCACTGTAAGGAAGGAGCCTGGGTCCCTGATCCTCCGTTTGGCTCACTGCCAAGTAGTTAATTGATACAAATGAGAAACCAACCTGATCGTGTTAATAAATAATCACACATTCTAGAATACAACACACAAACACATATAAATAAGTATATCCATAATATATAAAAATATACTCGTACTATCTATAATAAAATACAGAACACTGCAAATGACACAGGTAAAGAAATGTCTTGTTGGACTTGAATAAAGAAAACTCATCTAACTCAAGAGGCTTCTTTTCTGGGAAACATCCTCTCATGGCGCAGACTTGACATGAGAGGCAGAGCCAGGAAGGTACTATGGGGAGTTGTGTTCTAAGCAGAGTGGCTTCCAAATGTCATTTATCCTAGATATTTATCAGAGTATCTGCCCTTCTTTCCTTCTCCAAATATTTAGTGTGTGGATTTATTAGGTAAATCAATGTATTGGGTGCTTAAAGAGATAAAAAGATGGGCCAGACACATTTCTTATCTCCAAGAAGTTTAGAGTCAATGGAGGAATTCTAAGTTTGAAGTTATGACTGACAATTGTATGCTGGGGCCAGCTCCCACTGACTTGTCAGGGCTGCTCGTTAAATATTCAAGAATTCAGTGGGCTGTGTTGTTAAACAGTTAGCAGCTTGAAATCAGCCATGGCAAGAGTATTTACACTACGATAATTGTCAATCACTAAATCAGGGTGCTTTCTCCCCCAGAGTGTTGGTGGTTAAATACTTACCAGCACTCCAGTGGTTAGGAGCTTAGCTAACTTAGAAGAGGACCTGGACTGTTCCTTGGCTTTAGGCTCTATTGTATTCTATCAGTTGTTTGAATTGAGTCTGACTTTAACAGAGTAAAGGATTACATTATATCTCCATCTCAATTTCAATGATGGCCTTGATAAAAATGCTTTCAATGGCATTTAGGGTTGGAAACTTGAGACTGTAAACTTGATAAGATCACAGACAATATGACCATTATTCTCCACTCTACCCTCAGCCTCCGCCATACCCAGGACCATCACTCACCTGTGTTTGCTCTCCTAGTCACAAACTTCAGGTGTCCAATCCAGCTGTTTTTCTCACAAATATTGTGTAGTATGTCCCATCTTTGATGAAAAATTCTTCCTTTGCCTTATATGCCCATCCTTCAATAATTCCATTTTTTCTTTCCTTATTTTCATGTGCATGCTTTACTCTCTGTCCCAAAGCCCTTACTTCATATACTCTTTTGAATCAGCTACTGGCAGCTTTTGTCTTCATCGTTCCATTAACTCTTCCTGTGAAGGACACTGAATATCAAAGGCGATTTTCAGTCTTACCTTCCTCAGCCTTGCAATGGCATTTGACACAGATAGTGATTCATCCCTCTTCAAATACTTGCCTTGGGTAAGAGGCACGTTCTCCCCATTCTCCTCCTATTTCACCAGCCACTCCTGAGGCTCCTTGGCTGTATATACTTCCTCCAAATCCCAAATTCTAAATTCTGGAGTTCCCCAGAGTTTGGTCGTTGGAAATTGTTCCTCTCTATTTACTTTCGTTGGTATCGATGTATTGATGACTCTAAAATACTTATCTCCAGACTGACCTATTCAGAGTTCCCAGCCCTCAGCATGACAGGAAAAGCCCTTCTATAATCTGGCCTCTGCCTGCCCCTCCAACATCATCTCCTGCTTTTCTCCTGGACCTCCACCTAGGCCTTATTTTTTCTTGAAGAAACAAAGCTGAGTCTCTCCGCAGGACCTTTCATTTGAAATTTGCACTACTTGGAATACTCTAGCCCTATTTCTTCCATGACTTACGGCCATTACTTCATTCAAGGTTTGCTCAAATGTCACCTCCCTGACCACCTCATCTAAAATGGTAGCACCATTAGCTTACAGCAATTTAATTTCCTTCACACTACTTATTATATATATATCACTATTTAATAGTAAACATGTCAATATATTTTTAAGATATCAGTCAATACACTATTATCCAATATACTGCATACCATACAGCATAAAACAGAAATGTGGAACACTTGGGGTATAATATAACACAATGTAATACAATAGATCACTAGAACATGAAGTCCTTCAGAGCAGACAGTTTCCTTCTGTAGTTCCATTGCCTATAAACAGTCCCTCATACATAGTAAGAACTTAAAATTATGGTGCCACCTCAAATGATTATCTTTTTTAGAGGAAGCCCGTTCATTTATAACATAGTTTCCCATTGGCAGTTTCTGGCCACAGGAAGATGCATTAAATATTTACCATGAGCCACTTTATTGGTGCTTGAGATCCAAAGACAAAACACTGTTCTTATATCCAAGGAACTCTCTGTCTCACACAGGTAAATATGCACAAAAATATTGTGATAATTTCTGACAAAATGGTATACAACCTGCGCAGCAAAACCCTTATATTTAACTTTCAAAAGTCCATTTGCGGGACGAATTTCTATACATACACACACACGATCACACACACCAAGATACTTCATAACAAACTGGGGTGTATGCATACTTATATTCATTTTTCTATTCTTTGAGTAAATTTCAAGGCTGGATGTAACCACAGACACACCTGACCTCAGCAGAAAAAAATGTCTCATCTGCTTATTTGTCAAACTCGAGCTTCAAAATCCGATGCTAGCCTAGGAAATAGCAACCTCATTCCGAGGTGTTGCCACACGGTGCTCGCCATCAAAAGAGACTCACTGGGAATGAAAAAGCAAAGCCTTTTTAATTACCCATTTTTTCCAGTTTGGAAAAAACTGTTAATACTTGTCCTGCCCTCGGGAATATCGGCTAGTCCTTTCCCTGACTTGCTTTATCTTTCCGTATACACATTTTTTCCAAGATCATAGTTGGCCTGCGATTGACCTCACAGGTAATTTATTTTGCAAGCAGTTCATGTTTAATCTATGTGGCATGACAAATAGCTTTCATATTATTTAGCTGACTACGATGGAAGTTTGAAAAGGAAATTCTCTTCGACAGGCCGTGTCAGGGAGCTGCTAGTGCGTTTAATGTGTCCAAGTGCGAAGAGCAGAAACTGTCTGCGTGAGTAATACCACTGGCAACCTCAGCTGTTTGAAGGCACTAAATTCTTTCATCCTCTGATGCTGCTAACTAAGTCTCTCTCTGTTTTTGCTGCTGACCGTATCTTAATAAGTACGGTGTTGTCCTTAAGTATTTCCAAATCTAAGTGTTGATGAAATAAGCTCAAGCTTTCAGTATTGCTTTGTAAGAATTTACTTCAAAAGAATTATGGACTTGAAGTCATCTTCATCTAAAAGCACTAAACGTTATATTATAAAATTTAATATCTAACCTCTATAGTCTAGGTTATAGAGGATTTTTTGGTTAACCTTCTGAATATAAGAACTACACCAAGGATTGAAGGTTTAAAATACTCTCTTCATTTAAAAATACAAGACTATGGGGCACCTGGGTAGCTCAGTGGGTTAAGTGTCTGCCTTCAGCTCAGGTCATGACCTTGGGGTCCTCGGATCAAGCCCCATGTGGGGCTTTCTCCCACCTGGGAGCCTGCTTTGCCCTCTCCCTCTGCCCCTCCCCTCAGCTTGTGCTCTCTCTCTCTAATAAATGAATAAAATATTCTTAAAAATGCAGGAATAATACTAAAATAGTAATGGTGATAATATATACATGAATCAGGTACTCTTTTGCAATGTAAATTGTCTAAAAACTTTAAGAAATCCTTTGATCAGAGATATATTAGATAATATAACATTTAACATAAGTAACCAATATTCTTTAAGTTACACCAGCCTGTAAATTAAAAAAAGAATCATAATTAGTTTTCTGTGGAATTTGTGAAGTTCTCTTTGGAAACAAAGAACACTTTCACATTCACCCTCAGTGGTTTGGGGGTTCTACAAGGGTACCCTACATATGTGCTCTACAGTACTGTTCTTGGCTTCTGCTTAGCACCCCCGTTTCCCTGCCTGCTGACTGCTGCTCACTGTGGTGAAATTTCCTGTCACTGCTGGTGCTGGAGCCATGTGTGTTATCAAAATTCATATCTGCAGGGAAAGAGAGAACCCCAGTTTCTAACTGCAAAAGAAAACTGATGACATCAAGGCCATTCACAGTATGAGCTCTCGAAGTCCCATGGAGATTTTACTCAAATGCCATCAATTTTTATATGCCTTTTTTTGTAGCACAACGTGAACACAAAAACTGGACCATCCCAAGAACCAACGACTTCCTTCAACCTCTCCGACCTCACACTGGAACAAACTTGCGCCCTTAACATCATAAAGGGGAAGGCCATCCCAACATTGTTAGATAGCATAATTCTCTATGAAAACAATAAATCAACCTACTGATTTTTTAAAAAGATTTTATTTATTTATTTTAGAGAGATCAGGGAAGAGCAGAGGAAGAGGGAGAGAGAGAATCTCAAGCAGACTCCATGCTCAGTGTGGAGCCCCACACAGGCCCATTCTCATGACCCTGAGATCATGACCTGAGCCAAAATCAAGAGTTGGACACATAACCAACTGAGCCACCCAGGTCCCCCTCCATCTATTGACTTTTAATTCTTGATGGCTAATTTAAACTTATTGAATAATATTTTTACTATAATATAGAAAAATACCTGGGATATTGTGATTTATAATAAGAAATATATATTTTGGTCTTTATCCATGGTTCCTGGCACACAGCTCCTTAAAATTTCCAAAAGTGATAAAAGGCACAGAGGCATCTTTTGCTATAATATTTAATCTTTGTTCCCACTTCCTGAAATAACACCAGAGTGATAGAAATGAAATGGGTGTCTCTTGTTATTCACAATAAGCCTCTTTCAACCACACCTGAATTTCTATTACTGAGGCGATTTTTGGAAAGCTGCTAGATAACCACAGCGTGGGAACTTGTTGCCAAGGGAACCAACTGTGAAATTAGAGGGTGAGAACTTGCAACTCCACCCTCTGACCTTTGAGGAGGGGAGACGGGCTGGGAGTTGATTCTATCACCAATGGCCAACGATTTAATCAAACATGCCTAAATAAAGGGGTTAAGAGAGCTTCCGGGTTGGTGAATATGTGGGGTGCCAGGAAGGTGGTGCCCAGAGAAGGCATGGAAGCTCGGGGCCCCCTTCCCTCTACCATGCCCTACGCATATCTTCCATCTGGCTATTTCTGAGTTATAGCTTTGTATAATCAATCAGTAATCTAGGAGGTAAACTGCTTTCCTGAATTCTGTGAGCTGCTCTAGCAAATTAATGGAACCCAAGGCGGGGATGGTATGGGTCTTAACAACCTGGACTTGCCATTGGCATCTGAAGAGAAGCAGGAGGCAGTCTTGCGAGGCTGGGTTCTTAACGTGTGGGATGTGGTGTAACTCTGGGTAGAGACTCTCAGATCTGAGATGAATGGTAAGACTTAGCTGGTGTCAGAGAGTTATTTGGTATGGGATAAAGAAGAAAAAAACCACGGAGATGGTGACCAGAATTCTGTGAGTGGAGTCTTGTAATAGAAAAAAATATCTCAATTACTGAGCATTCCAGGTGGAAAGGAGAGATAAGAGGTCTATAGAGAAGATTACTTTTAAACTATTTCAGTTCCAGAATATTATTTTATAGTTGCAGGAAAATCTAGACAAAGGTTACAATAAAAACACATCAAATTCACACCATTTAACTGGTCTACAGGCTGAATGCCTCACCTCCATTTTCATTAAATATTCTTGAATACTGTTGTGTGGTCAGCTCTTAACTGGATAGCTGGTGTGCACATCTTTAGTAGAGACAAGCTTCCAGAAAAACTCCTACGTGGGGCAGAATTTCCTCTATCCTCCCTTTTACCCTAAAGTAAGTAAGAAGTTCTGCCAAGTACAGAAAATAAGGAGCGTACAGAAAGACGTCAACACTTCCTCTGTGCTGTGGCATACATAATATGGCCTGTGTGTTAGAAGACTGTAGCTAGCATACAGACTTCAGGGAACTGAGGAAGCTGGAAAGGAAAATGGTGAAGACAAGGGGTAGCTTGAGGGTCCATAGATACCCATTGGCCCCACCAAGCCACCTCAAAGAGATAGATGTATCAAAGAAAACAAGTTCATTTGCTATGCAGATATCACTTAGAAACAAATCCATAATTTGATGCTAAAAACAAACAAGCGAAAAACCATGCTGCCTATAGAGTCCCATTTGAAGCTAACTTTTGCGCTTAAGGGAGGAGGGGTAGGCAGAACAATAGTGCAGGGTCACTGTTCAAATCATTATATTCTAGAAGCTATTAATAAAATGTTTCTCCTTTTGGATTATTATGACCAGCATGTTTTCCCAAAGGAAAGTAAGGAAGCTATCCCAGGCCTCTCGAGTCCTGAGCAAATATAAGAGTAATACAAAGAAAACAAATGAAACTTTTGGATTATGACATAAAGCAGAAAAAAAAAGGAGATTTTATAAGCAAATTAAAGTTTTGAAGTGAGCAACTCAGATTATGGCTAATCACAGGGAGTATTTTATTTTTCTTGATGTGAGAATAGCTTTCTGGCAAGAAAACTTAGTCATGCGGGGCTCCATCGGATTCCACTCTGGAGTAGAGAAGCCAAGTAGTTTTCCTAAACTACTGAAGTCCACGAGGACTCAGCAGCACAGGTCCCATTGTGTGAAGCTGAGATTTGAGTAGGAGGCACCGGGTTTAATGCAATTATTCACTTACATTGGTTAATGATGAATCGGAATAATTGGTCATTAGTTTTTTGGGTGTTTTTGGCTGTCTGTACATATAAAACTGTCATTGAATTTTGTTCTGATTGAACTTTATTCTCCAAGGTTTGAAAGAATCCTGTGTGATGGCATCAAATTATAATTGGTAGCACAAAAACCTCCCCTAGGAATGGGAGATGAAGTGAATACCCGAAATAGAGTTGAGCTGTGAAAAGCTTTGTACAAAACTCGGAAAGATGAATATAACCTTATTAATTGTAGCACATCATTCAGATATTTCAGACTTTCATGTATCCAACC
The DNA here is from genome assembly GCF_002007445.2 of Ailuropoda melanoleuca. NCBI lineage: Eukaryota > Metazoa > Chordata > Mammalia > Carnivora > Ursidae > Ailuropoda > Ailuropoda melanoleuca. The sequence goes on from NC_048236.1 coordinate 26,268,137, forward strand.
AAGGTGAGCTCTGCCAAATTTTACATTTAGTAAGAAAGCTTCAAATCCCCAAAGGCTCCTTTGACTGGAATATTTGTGTGGCATTTCTGTAGTGGGTTTCAGTTTGCTGTGAAATACCCTATAAACCGATCTTCTAAAGCCCAGATTTTCCTGCTACACCCCGGCATGTGATTTGAACTAGTGATTCCGTTTGCAATTTAGTTAACAAAAGTGATTAACAGACATACAATGGCAAATGCCTCCCTACACAAAGGATGACTTGTGAGTGCGAGTGATTTAAAATTCGTGAGGTTTGCCTACCAAACCAGACATTTGGAAATTACCTGTGGAGATCCATTTACTATGCACTTTAGCTCTGGATATAATTCATTTAAAGACTGTTAGACACACAATTATAATAATAGTATTTATTTTCTTAAAATTAATCTATTTGCCACTTCATGCCAGAGGTCGGCAAACTATACCTAAAAGCCAAATCTGGCGTACCTACCGTTTTTGTAAATCAAAATCAAGTTTAATTGACACAGAGTCACATGTTCTTTTTTTTTGTTGTTGTTATCTATGGTACTTTTGTGTTACAACAAAGTTGAATAATTCTGGCAGAAACCACATGGTCTAAAAACCCTAAAATATTTACTATCTTGCCCTTTATAGGAAAAGTTTGTTGATCTTAGTTTTTGTCTCTGTTTGGTGACATAAACAGGTTTAGAATTTTTCCACAATGAGAGTTACCTACCATTTATTATCTGCCAGGCCCTGTGCTAAACTCTTCCTATATTTCTTTTATCTCACTAGAGTTCTAGGAAATATTGTTATTTCCATTGACTGTGTGAGAAATGAGAAGCTTTAGAAGTTTAGGTGCTTTGCCCATGTAAACACTGGAGCTAAGATTCAGCCTCAAGTCTGACTCAAAACCCTGCTATGCCTCTTTAATCTGTCTCTCCTCTGATAAGTCCATAGTCGTCTTCTTCCAGGCAATGGGCATGATTTGACCCTCTGAGAAATAGTGCCAGTGGTAAGCCTCTTAGCCACCTGGATATGAAGTTAAGTTTCATATAGTGCTCTAGAGGGGAAAAATAGCTTTAAAAGTTTCCTCGAAGTGTAGAGTTCAATTTAAGTACTCAGATTAGTCCTGCATGGTCTGTTTCAGTTTTCGAACCAGCCTATGTCTGGGAGTCACAAGTTGGTCAAGAATTAAGAAGTATCTTTTGGCAAACCATTGATGTGACTTCTCCGAGTTGTTGCCACTTCATCTTTTAAGAAGGAATGAGAACTACAGGGATGTAGAGTTGTCACCAGAAACCTGCATGAGTGCTCCCCACCTTGTCTTCTTAGCTGGTCCTCTCTGGGGGTTCATCGTGTCCGGAGTGCTTGAAAGCTGTGATTCCCCTTCGTGGCTGAGACATATGCCAACACATGAAGGCGCAGGCTATTTTTCTGGTGGGAACACACTTCACTGAATTGCAGCCTCTGGCCAGTTTGACCCCCTACCTACATGTTCTGAAAAAAATACATTTTTACCTAAAGCAGAAAAAACCCCATAGAATTTTAAAGGAAAAATAACCTAATTTTGTGCATGAGTAAATGGAGGACACATGCTAAGTTAGGATGTAAGGTAGGCTGTCCCTGACTCCACCTTCACTCCCATGGAATGTGGTACCTAGATACGCCTCGGAGACAATCAGATGGTCCTGAGATCTGCTAGTTATTACAGGAACCCCTTCAGGGTTTTGGAAATTAAGAAAATATTTCTGGCTCACCAAAGATAAAACAACATTGTCAGCAGTAAAATTACTTTGCAAAGTTAAAATCATTATGTAACCTGATGATATTATTAGTAATAATCTGTTCCTTTCTCCTCTCGAAAATACAATCTTAGTAGTTATGACAAAGGAAAATTAAGTTGTGGAATTTTGACATAACTAGTCACTAACTTCTTCTTCTCCAGACATGAAAACGACTTTCATACAGAGCAAAAATAAAGTAAAATAAAATAAAAATCAATTCCTAGTAATTTTTTACTTCTTAGTGAAAAGCCTAGTAAAAACAAGGCCTGTTTATGGAAACTCTTATTTTCTTCATCTTTTCATCTTTCTTCACCCCTCCCTCCAACCCCAACCCTTGCTGTTCCTCCCTGTTCCTGGTCCCCTTTGTGTCTCCACCCAAGAGGGAAATGTTTTTGAGCACGAAAATGGGGAGACTGAGATCAAGGGATTTCTGGAATTGTCGAGTTTCCATGCTTGAGGATTCTTTGCAACAGTGGCAAAAGTTCAAATACTAAATGATACATTTAAAAGTACATTGACAGAAATCAAGGGCATATTTTCACTAAATGAAAAGCACAGATCTCTTAAGTACATATTTGTCCATTTGGTTCCATTCCTTAGACCAAGTTCACATTGTTTTTTCAGTGTCTAAATGTGCACAGAGCTTCTAGCCAGACTGTGACACCCCACTTCCATGTTCCTTCCACAAATTAAGCCATTAAGGACATTTTCATGCTCATATTCATCATTTAGGTCTCCTTGTGGGATTGCGTTTGATAGTGGAAAATATTATCAGCATATTATTCTGGTTACTTTGGCAAAGCGAATTCTCCTTAATAGCATTCTATTACATACCCCATGTGAGACCAAGAGACTTGCAAACTTTTTTCCCCTGTTCTCCCTGAGTCATCTTGTCTGGCATTTCACAGTACATTCCAGAAGGCAAGACAGGGAGAGTAACCGCAACAGTAGCAGAGGCAATTCTTTGGGAGGAAACGCCTTTGTATGAGGGAGGGGAAGAGAAGGACAGAGAAAAAAAAGAGAGGGAGGTGGAGAGAGGGGGAATCAGCACTGTCAGTGATTAAGAATATAAGGAATATAGGTTACTCACTATTCATCTCCTTGAAGAGTTGTTCTGACCACTGAAAGAGTGAAACACAGGCAAAAAGTCAAAGAGATTCAAGGGAAAGAAATTAGAAATAAAAACTGAAGTCTTGACCTTGATCTTGGTCCGTCTTCTACCCCATTACCCTGGGGTTCTCCTTTGGGGCAGGTTAGGAAGATCTAAAACCCTTACCAGACTGGTCTACTGGGTGTGCGTGCATGTGTGTGTGTGTGTGTGTGTGTGTGTGTGTGTGTCTGTGTGCATGGACACATGTACATGAGCTTCCAAGTTTAAGCTTTAGTCTTTGATGCTGTCATAATATTCAGATTAAGGATTTTCCTACTGTCTTAAAAGGTGCTATACACAAATGCCATTTTCCTCTCCAAAACAAATCTGCAAGTAAGGATGGTAGCCTCAACTTTTCTATTAAACTGGGAGCTATAAAACCTAGTTTTTAAAGGAAAATCAAGAATGACTGTTTTTCTCAACTATCATCACTTAATAGCAGAAAGTCTAACAAAAGGCCCATCATAACAGAAACAAAGGTACACCGTCTGCGAACATATTTGAGCTAATTACTGGTTTATTTTAATGGCAGATGGGTGTGTGGCGGCATGGAGAGGAGAGGTGTAGGACGGTATGAGGAGCCTGGAGCAGATACATCCTTCCTCTCGAGCTGTTCCATGTTCCCCACAAGATATCCGAGAATTGCACATCCTGGCCAAGAAGTTTTTTGAAACTATTATTCTGACATCTTTCTGACCTTGAATTTCTACCTTTTGAGTCTCACAAAGACAGCATAGTTAGAAGTTCACCTACTTTCTGTTAGATATACTTTGTATAAAAATAACATTACCTTGTAGCAAAGCATTCAAAAATCTGGAACCAGCTCCAGGACAGTTGCTTAAATAGTTGCATTGCCTTGAACACGGTAGATTTGGGTCAGCGGAGAGGGCTTCATAGCCTCCCGCAGTGGAGCAATATTGTCAAAGGGGTTCGTTATCCTCTAATAATTTCCCAAACAGATGGAGCCTGACGGCAATAGGACCAGCGGCAATTGAAAGCCCTCACATGGATGGGGGGCCGGAAATGCAGACAATGCTCCTGTGCTTTCTAGAGTTTATTCATTTGCTTATACTGCAGAGTGTGGGGCTAAAGAAAGGCTGGCTAATGATATTTTAACAGGATTTGTGCCATGCTCTGTCATCCCAAGAATAGAGTTTTCAAAGCATTTGAATTGAATTTTTAAGTAGAACACCTAAAGGACATAGAATTAAGGAGAGGCAGAAATGTATGGTCTGCAAATGACCTTTAGGCTGATTTAATTCTCCCACCCAACCTTGAAGGGGCAAAGGGGGAGAGGAGAAGGAGAATGTTGTAGCATCAGGGAGCCATTTCTGAGTAAAGCTCCTTTTCTTTCTAAGGCAGAGCAGAGCTGGGGTTTTTAATGGAAAAGTTGTAACGCAGCAAGAAGCAGGGATAGCCGCCGCAGCAGGGAAATGATCAAATGCTCAACTTTGATAGAGCTTTTAAGTTATTTATAGCCAAAAGAAAGCCACGTAACAACGCCTCCAAAAAAATAAAGAAAGAAAACCTCAGTGGCTTAAAACAATAAGCATTTAGTTAGCATGCGGGTCTATACATCTGTTAGCAGCCTAGCCCAAGTATATTCTCAGGGTGGTGGCAGAGTCATGAGAGGGCAAAAGTGGTATCAAATATACACTTTTTAGTCCTCTCCTAGTATTAAGTTTGCTAACATCCCATTAGCCAAAAGCCATTGCAGTGCCAAGCCATACGAAGGGCATAGATAAAAGTGAATGAAAATTAGAGCCCTCAGTGCCGCTGCCATTCTGGGTAGATGCCTGGAGGCAGCTCGTGGGCCCTCAGTTTGCCAGAGGGCTAAGTGGCTGGCCTGAGACAGCGGTGACAGGTAAAGGCTCTGAAAAGGAAAGAAATGCTTTCAGTTGAATGAGAAGAACTCTTGGCCAGGTAGGGGCCGGCCAGGAAGGTCTGTGTGCCATCACCCGGGATCGTGATGGGCAGGGCGCCCGCTCCCCTGCTGCTTTTAGAGAGAGAAAGAAAACATATTCTTTCTTCGGACCTACTGTGTTTTCAGAGCCACGTAAGAATATTAGAATTTATCATTCAGTCAACCCCTGTCACATGTCTAATGTTTTGGTGTGATTATCTCTATTTTACAAATTCAGAAAATGAATATGGCTTAATTTCTTGAAACAACAGTGCAAGCGAGCGGTGGAGTTGCCTTTTTCTGACTTCAAAGCTCGTACTCTCTGCGCTGTACCTTGTACCCTTTGAACCTGCCTCCTTCCTCAGCCATCGTTTTCTGTCTCACTTGCCTCTCATTCGAAATATTTGAAAGAGGCCCGTGTTCTATTGCTCCACTTGCTTATTTCTCATTCACCAGAGCAGAGTAGAGCGTGGTAGTCAAGACGGGCTCTGAGCGCAGGCTTGGTTCACATCCTGATTCTGCTACTTCTCCCAACCTGTGTGACGTTCGAAAGTTATACTCGTCTCCCTGCTTGGTTTTTCTCATCAGAAAAATGGAAATGATCGCGATAGCCACCCTCACCTCAGAGAGCAGTCGGCAGGAATAGGGCGTTTGTACTCAAAGAAGATGGAGGAAAGCCTCGCCCTCGGTACATATGTACAACATGTTGAATGTTACTGTGACCGGTCTTCAACCAAGTGGAATCTAGCGTCTGTCCTTGTCAGTCTACGGCAATGTTTCCATCAAATGTCCCCAGTGTCCCTGGGGTCATCAAATGCAGTCATATCTTTCCAGGATCCATCCCGCTTGGCTTCTGAGTCATGCTTTGCCCAACTTCCCGGATTCACTGCTTGAAACTCCTCTATCAGCCCCTCAGCAGTTCGTTTTCTCTGCACAGCCATTAGATGTTAGTGTTTGTTTCTTTGGGAGATGGAGATCAACATATCTAACTGCCTATGCATATCCCTGTGGATGCCTCCAAGCCGGCATGGCCAAAACCAAGCCCAGTGTTCAGTTTCCAGAACTCCACTTCCTCTTTCCACCTGCCCCTTCTTGATGAACTGTCCGGCTAGGTCTGCAGGACGCCAAGTTTGTGTCCTCTCTTTCATACTCCTCAGTTAGGTTCAGGTCTCAATCAACAGCTTTTACTCCATTTTAGATGTCACTTACTTAGCTAAGATCCTTGTATTCCTGCAGTAACCTCCTCACGGGCCTCCTTTCTTACTCCATTATCCCCTCAGAGTCTGTTCTCAATGCTGAGGGGACATCATCTTTCAAAAATAAATATCACTGTCTTGCTACAAATGCTTCAGCACAAACCCCGAACTCCTTTATTCGACCATAAGGTGCTACGTTGGAATCCACCTACTCCTCTAGCCTGACACCCCTACTCCCTATAATCCAGCCAGAAGGAAAGGATTAATGACGAGTTGGTTACATTTGGAAATGAAGAGGCAAGAGGCAAGTTAATGTAATTAACATGTCTTCACCATGGGACACAAAAACCTAGATGATTTGTCTTATCTTTACTCGTTCATATATATTTTTTTAAGATTTTATTTATTTATTTGACAGAGACAGCGAGAGAGGGAACACAAGCAAGGGGAGTGTGAGAGGGAGAAGCAGGCTTCCCACCAAGCAGGGTGCCCAATGCGGGGCTCGATCCCAGGACTCTGGGATCATGACCTGAGCCAAAGGCAGATGCTTAATGGCTGAGCCACCGAGGCACCCCAACGTTCATACATTTTATCAACAAATATTTTCTATGAGCCTCCTGACAAAGCCTGTTAGGGATCAATCAGTGAAGCAGCTTATCTAGGTGCCAGGAATATATTGTGAAACAAAGCAGACATATTCCTCCTCTCACAGGGAAAGAATGACAGTAAATATGTATACCTAGAGCATATAGGACGCAGGCCATAGCAAAAAAAAAAAAAAAAAAAAAAAAAAAAAAAGAAAAAGAAAATTAAGACAAAGGGGATAGGGAGTGCTGGGAGAGGTGATGGGGAGCTGCTATTTTATGTAGTAGGGTGGCCAAGAATAGCTTCCCTGAAAAGGTGACATTTCAGCAGAGGTCCGAAGAAAGTGAGAGAGAGAGTAAACCATGCCGGCATATGTGGAGAACATATTCAGGTGCAGAGAACAGTAAGTGCAAAGGCCCTGAAGCAGGATGAGGCAAAGGATATTTGAAGAATAGAAATTAGGCCATTGTAGCTATTGCAGAAAAAGTGAGGGGAATATAGTAAGAGGTAAGAGTAGGAGTCATAGCAGTGTCTAGAGGCAGGCCATGAAATCTTCAGAGTCATTTTAGGGATTTTACCTTCTATTAAGAGGGCAATGGGGAGCACTTGAAAAGATTTGAACAGAGGAGTGACATGATCTCTCTGGATTTGTCCCTTCATCTCTTTTCCTTCCCGGCACACTAATTACTTGAAGTTCCCCCATTCTTACTCTTCCTCTGAATCTCTGTGTGTGGCTGGCTACCTCTGCCTGGAACATCCTTCACCCTCATACCTGCCTCTCCATCGATTTCCTAGCAGATCTTCAAGTTTCATCACAGATATTACTTCTCCATGAAGGTTGGAGTAGATGCTTCTTCTAAGCTCCCCCATGGCATTTTCTTGGTCAAGATGCTTCTGGAGGCAAATAACAGTAAACCTAACTATCAGTGGAGTAGATTATAAGAATGGTAAGTGCTTGTCTGTGGGATGCTTGAAGGTAGACGGTATCATCATTAGTTCAGCAACTTACGTGCATTCACAAAGACCCAGGTTCTTTCCAATCTTCTGCTTTTCCACAATCAACATATTGGCTTTCATCTTCCATCTTGTCCCTGCTGGTTGCAAGATGGCCCCATCTTATCCCCACGAGCATCAGAAGCCAGAGCAGGGACAAAGAAAAGGGATTCAAAGAGCTTTCTCTTTTTGGAGTCCTTGCCTTTTGTCAGGGGAGATCATCTTTCCTAGAAAGCTCATTAGAAGCTGGGGCTGGACCATATTTATTATAGCTGCTGTTTAACTGTATCTCCCAGCCATTGCATCATAACACCCAGCACAGAGTGTGACACATATTTCACTCAATAAATATTTGTTGGGGGTGCCTTGGTGGCTCAGTCGGTTGGGCATCTGCCTTCAGTTCGGGTCATGATCCCAGGATCCTGGGATCGAAACCCACATTCAGGCTTCCCTGCTCAGCTAAAAGTCTCCTTCTCCTCCCTCTGCCCCTCACCCCTTTTGTTCTCTCTCTCTCTCCCTGTCTCTCTCTCAAATACATAAATAAAATCTTTAAAAAAATAAAAAAAAATATTTGTTGACTAAAATAAATGTTTAGTGGCTTTTATTCTCTTTGTTAATAGAATGTGAAGTCGAGGGGTAGGAATTTTATGAAAGTAACACACTTCCCAGATAAGAACTGCTGACTAGAAATGAGTAAAAGAATAGCTACATTGTGTCATGGCCTCACCTATGTTCAAAAATAGCAAAATAATGAAGTTCTAATTTGTATGTTAGAGTTTCCAAATCAAAATTCACAAATTCCCAAGGGATTGACATGAAGTTCGCATTATCTAAATCATGGATTTTAAACATGCTTTGAAGATTTTCTCCACCTTGGTTTCTGTTCCTTGATAATGATCTTCAAAAAAATCTTTCTCAATTCTGCGGAACTATATCTGAACCTCACTGGCCAACAGTAAACCATAATCCCTGAGATATGGGTCAAGTGCAATCACAAAATAACACCCAGAAAGAGAACCCTGGAAAGCCAGTTGTTGATGGTGCAGTGGGGAATTTCTACATTGGTACGAGAATGAAAGATGTTTGATAGCTCCACAAAGGAAGTGGATTAGGGTCAGTGACTTTGGCTCAATGGAAGCACATTTTTGCAAGTATTCTCATTAAGCTGGTGTTCAGTCATGCTCAGTCCCCTTGATGTCTCCTTCCTATCCATGAGTAGACCTGCAGGTGTCCTTGAGAAGGCAGAGTGGCTACAGCTCCTTTGAGCCAGCCTCCAGGCTCTGCCTTCCATTATTCACTCCAAACCTACTTGTTCTGTCCTAGTGTCCCCAGTTCCTATCCTGTTCCGTTTTCCTCGTCCCTTCAGGCCTCAGCGGAAAAGGCCACTCAGCGTGACCCAGGCTTTAGCTCTGGATCCCCCACAGTCCCTTGCTGTGGACTCTTGGCCAGAGCAGCTCCACTCTGAGACCAACCCAGGCTCTAAGAAATGAAATCCAGGTATAATACTCATTTGTCATTTTTAAGTTTTAGAACCAGCCTCTTTATCTTTTAGAAGGACACTTTGGGTCCTGCAGAGAGGGCCATGGATGGCCTTAGACCAAGAAAAAGAGAGAGAGACAGACAATGAATACTGGGCTGGGTTGGACAGCTAAGTTGGTCATGTACCACCCAGCAACGCTGTACAGAAAGAAGCAAACCTGCTTAAATGCCAGGATTTTAAGGATACGTAGAATATGTGTAGTAGCAAAATAGAAAGAATAGCAAGCAGCACGACCACAACGAAGTGATGAAGCATCTTAGACTTAAGACCATCACATAATTATGAACAAACACAGAAATGTGTATAATGAATTTCTTAACTCTGTTACAAGAAAGTGTTTCTAATGTAGATAGGAACCAGATGGAGACAAATAAACATCAACAGACCACAGAGAATTGTTCTGGACAGATAGGGCATGAAAACATGTTTCTCTATCCAATACAAAGAATTTCACCAAATTTTCTAGTTGCAAAAATTTGGATTTAGGACTAGGATTATACTACTTATTATTTGAGCTTTGTGATTACAGTATGTCTGAGAACGTGTGTGTGTGTGCCCTTGGTGTTTAATGACTTATGTGTAGTATATTCTCTAATAATCCTTTCCTTGACTCCTAAGTTAAAAAATCATCTCCCTCCAGTAAGCATATACACTTGTCTTCAGGTATTGTTGAAGGGTGATGTCTGAATACAGCAAGAACCAAACCACCATTGAGTGAAATTTCCATGGCCCAGAGCCAGCTGCCATGAAAACAGATCCTTTATAGAATTCTGGTTTGCCAGACTTTTTTCCTATTCAAGTGGGCCTTATGTAACAATTAAAAATTAACATACCTCATCCTTTGAAATGTAATCTGTGATAGCCCAAGACAACTTATAAGGCCTCTTCTGATTTGTAAATCAGATTGGCAATTCTTTAATCATCAAGAAGTTCCTGGTTTGGGCTAATTCATACTACTTAAAAAAAAAAACCTAAAAATTTAAAATTATGAGGTTTTTTTCACTTGCTGTTAGACGCATGGTGCTTACATATTTCTATGATATGGGAAGTCTTCATCATGTGAGGTCTTATTGAAACGGAAAGATTGTGTACTGTCTGTAAAGGATTTCTCTTAGGATTTTGACTGAAGATTAATGTAATGGATAGAGTGCATGTAATATACACTATGTACCAGAAAAAAACAAATAAATTAAGCCTGATTTATTTAGTTATTTGTTTTTGTTTTTGTTTTTTTTTGACCTATTAAACACACCACTGCTAACAAAGTTTTCATGGTCAGAGAGCTCTAGAAAATTTTATGACGGCCATTTTAAAAACTGATACATGATAGTTTCTTCCCTTGCCCACTTTTATGCTGCGAAACCTGTTTTTTTTTTTTTTTTAAGATTTTATTTATTTACTTGACAGAGATAGAGACAGCCAGTGAGAGAGGGAACACAAGCAGGGGGAGTGGGAGAGGAAGAAGCAGGCTCACAGCAGAGGAGCCTGATGTGGGGCTCGATCCCACAACGCCGGGATCACGCCCTGAGCCGAAGGCAGACGCTTAACTGCCGTGCCACCCAGGCGCCCCGTGAAACCTGTTTTAAGAAGGAACTATTATAAGATATTTTATTGCTGTCATTTATCAAAGGACTACCCAAATGTATTCCACATAGCTCAAAAAAGTCTCAATTTAGCTTGTAAAATTTTATGTTTTTCAATATTAACGTTTTCACATCATTATTCTTTTCTTACAGATATCTATTTGTAGCATGTTAACTTTAGACTCAATGTTGTGGAATTTCTGATGTACCCCCATCTACTCCAAATAAAACTTTTTGGGGGGGTTTATGGGTTATCGTTCTAACTTCTGTAAAATAGTCTATCATAAAAAATGAACTTTGTAATTGAAATTGACATAATTAAATTAAATTTTATTGAGGCATTACCATGATCTGATTTAAAGGATTGTGCAATAAATAAAAGCAAAACCTGCACGCGATTGTGGGGCTCAGCATGCCTTGAAAGAGCCAATACAGAGAGAAACTGTCACACACGCAGCACTCAGCTCAGAGATGCCTCGTAGTTACCAATTTTATATAAATGGACCGAATTTCCTTGAAAATCAAACATTGATCCGGCATTAGGAAAATTTATTTACCTTTCCAGGTAAGCCATGTATCAACATGTCATACATGGTTTTCAGTGATTCCTCCCAGTTATTTGCTATTGTTATTCTAGAGATTGCAGAACTGAAGCAGAGAAATACTAGCTCCCACTGCACAGCCAAGTTTTTAAAAATGGGCTAAAACATGGATCTTCTGATGTTTTTTATCAAGTTGAGAGCGTTCTTAGTTAAGTTGCATTTAGTTTCAGAAAGCACTAAACTAAATTTTATCTTGTCTTATGAAAAATATACTATTTCCTTTTACTAAGTGATATAGTTTCCAATTGAACTATTAGTAGAAAAGACTAAGAAGAATATTTTTACTTAAAACCTATGTGACTGAGTCTAAGGATGAGATTAAAATAAAGTAGATAATATATTTTTATATTCCCTAAATAAATTGGTCCATATCTAAGAAACTATAAGCACAGACATAAATTTAGTCAATTTATAGATTGAAAGAGTAAAAGTACTCGTTTTTCTGATTCAATAAATTAATACTTTTTTTTAGATTTTTCAGAATGAAAAACTACCTGAGTAATTTTATACCCATGATAATACAGTTTGTAGATCAGATTTATAGATAATCCAGTAAGGTAAAAATTAGCCAATTGCCAGCCCATTTCTCTATTAGAACATATTTTTTGTTACTACATATGATTGAAAAAATTTCCCACAAAAGCAGTCTATATTCTCTCTATTTGATATAAAAAATATAGCATAAATGATGCCATAAAGCAAGGGACTTGAATTTTTAACCTTGCCAAGCTCAGCCATGATTTCTGGCCGTATAATTTTGCAACATATATCTTATATTGCTTTGGTTTTAATTTAGAAGGACATTTTGTTCAGCATTCTTTCTTGACTTATACCCTTCTTAATTTCAAAAACCTTAATTTTTGCTCTATATTTTTGAAAAAAAATTAATCCTTTGAGTAATTCTAAGTGGTAGCTACTTTGGTAATGCAGTGGTTAATTCTCTGTACATTTGGAAAGAAACTAACAAAGTGCTGTTAATTCTACCGGTCAGGGAGAAGATGCGTTCTGAGTAATTTTATCTTCTGGCAAACACAGGATTCATCAAGGAGATTTTTAATTTCAAAGCAGTGACACATATACAATATATTTTGCTATCTTCATAAGGATATTTCAAGTCACGTATTACTAATTGGAAATTTTTTACAGTTGTTTTTTGAACGCCTTGCGCATCTTCAGAGTGAAGGAAGTAGAGGAAATGGGTTTATGAGAAATCTTCGTTATTTTCTAAATAAAACTGTTCTTTCTTATTTATCACCGTCTTTGAAATTTGAACTCCAACAAATAATTCTGTGGACTTGAGAGATTTGGGAGATGGGTTCCACTTCACCAATATTTTACTATAGAACGGATAATTAGAAAGGATTTCATCTCACAGAAGCACTAAATCTGCAGGCTACATCTGCCATTGCTAAAAGTATGAACCACCCATTGATTATGAAGCCACCTGCCAATTAGATTCATCGATTAAAGAAAGGCGTAATATTCAGTTACTGAGCCGCGTCCCTCACTGTTCATATATAGTTTTGCCAAATGTAAATACTTGGAATTTTTTATTTACTTTTTACTTTTTTATTTTTTAAGTGTGCTTCTCTTTTTTAAAATCTTTAAATTTTTTATTATTATTTAAATTCAATTAGCCAACTTGTACATCATTAGTTTCAGATGAAGTGTTCAATAATTTATCAGTTGCGTGATGTGCTGAGCACTGGGTGTTACACTCAGAACTTTTTTAAAAACAGAAATCGATGATAGGAGGGATATAGCAGAGTAAGGAAATTAAACAAAATTTCGAGCAGTCGTGTTAATAGAACAGTAAAAATATTTCAGTAAATGAGGAAGAAGGAATGATTTTGTTTAAGGGAGGAGAGGAGAGCCTCATAAGCTTGAGATCCGAATCCCAGCTCTCTGCTGGCAGTGAGGCCTTGCAGTGCAAGTGGGGCAAAGGCTCCCTCTGCCTTTGGTTAGGTTTAGGACCATCTACAACGAGGTCAGAATTCCAGATGAAAGGAAATAGATTCTTTTGACGGTGAAGGTGACTTGAGATTCTGAGGCAAGAATCTTGCACCCACGGTTTAGGAATCCTATGGAGAAGAGAAGTAAGCAAACAGGAAGATGAGGGTCAGAGACAATTGGAAGACAGATGATGGCAGTATTAAAAAACCCAATGAGGGAAAGGTTTTTATGAAAACATAGAGGATGTCCAAGCCAGCGGGGTAGTGGTCTTCGAATATTTGCTGAATTCTTCCTAAACAATATTGAAAAACCCTGTGTCCTCTCATGTGTTCAACATCTAAAATTTTTCAACATAACTGTAAAAAATTAGGGGTAATATAATGTACAGCATATTATAAATATTGTCATAAAATAGTGTTATAGGACTCTTCCAGATGTACGCAATAGAATATAAAAAGCGCACTCTGAGAGCCATCGTTGTGTATTACCAAAACATATGAAATTGCTCTTCTTTAACAGTTAGACATTTTATTTTTTTAACTCTGAGTTTACATTTCCATTCCACTTTCTCCCACAGAATTTAATCCTAATGAGTATGCCTTCATAACTTTAAAACCTTTTATTGATGATCTTTCTTGCATTTTCATAACAAAAGCATATACATACACATAAGCTGAAATATAATTTTTTAACTTTATTTTGAGAGAGAGCGAGCGCACACACGAGCAGGGGGAGGGACAGAGCGAGAGAATCCTCAAGCGGACTCTGCACGGAGCTCAGAGCTGGAGGTGGGGCTCGATCGCACCACCGGAGATCACGACCTGAACTGAAGAGTCCATCACTTAACTGCCTGAGCCGCCCAGGCGCCCCCTGAAATATTATGTTTAATTACCTGTGACCTGTGAGGTGCTTTCCAATTTTCAAGCAAATTGGAAGAAAAATCTAATTGAACATCAGCTGGATAAAGTAGGTAAGTGTTGAATCACTAAGTTGTACACCTGAAACTAATATTACAGTCTATGTTAATTAACTGGGGTTTAAATTAAAACTTAAATAAATAAATAAAGCATTAATAATACATTCTGATGCTATTTTTTTGGCATATAACTCAGAAGTGGTTCAAAGACTTGAGTGGCAGTGGCCATAACGAACTTGTTCTATTTCTATTTATTGATGTGAACAAAGTTTCACACATATCTATCTACCTACCTACCTACCTGGCATCACAGGTAATTAAAAATCATTTTTATATTATTTATTAATGTATCTCAAACTCTTAGAATAATATCTGGCATTTAGTTCCTTCTCAATAATTGATTTTTAATGAAAAGCATTGGAACTTCAGATGCCCTTCATCCAGTTATGGAAAATGTCCCTCTAATATCTAGTTGCCATCCAAACTTATAGAATGTAAGATATCAAGAGTGAACCCTCATGGAAATGATGGGCTTTGATTACCGACCATGTGTCAGTTGTAGTTTCATCAGTTGTAACAAATCTACCGCTCTGGTGGGGGATGCCGGTAAATCAGGCTGGTTTTGCACGTATGGGGGCACGAGTCACACTCAAATTTGCTGGGAACCTAAAACTGCTCTAAAAACATAAAGTATGCTGAAAAAAAAAGGTCACACAAAAGGTCACACCAGTATTCCACAATGCTGCCCGGGTAATCAAAAGTAAGGAAAGTTTGAAAAACTGTTAAAATCAAAAGGAGCCTAAGGAGAAATTATGACTAAATGTAGTGTGATATCCTGGATGAGATCCTAGAACAGAAAAAGAACACTAACTAGGAACTAAGGAAATCTAAATCAAGTAGGAGTTAATAGTAATGTATCAATATTGGTTCTTTTTTTTTTTTAAGATTTTATTTATTTATTTGACTGAGATAGAGACAGCCAGCGAGAGAGGGAACACAAGCAAGGGGAGTGGGAGAGGAAGAAGCAGGCTCATAGTGGAGGAGCCTGATGTGGGGCTTGATCCCATAACGCCGGGATCACGCCCTGAGCCGAAGGCAGACGTTTAACTGCTGTGCCACCCAGGCGCCCCTCAATATTGGTTCTTAATAACAAATGTACCATACTAATGTAAGGTGTTAATAGGAAATATTAATAATAGGAAACTGGTGAGGATCCTATGGAACACTCTTCAATTTTTCTGTAAATCTAAAACTATTCTTAAAAAAAGTTTATTTTAAAAAATCTGATTTTCCAAGCCAGTCCCAATTTTCAACCAATCAACTAAATTTGAGTTAACTTCCGTCTGAAAATGCCTACTTTTATCTTTCTTTTTAAATAATTGTGTTAGTTCTCCTTCTCAAGGCAAATATCTTAATTCTGAATTTGAATGCCAGACAGCTGGTTGAGAAGGTTGGGTGTAGGCAGATCAATAGGTGGGATGGGGATACATAGAAAAGGCTCCCAGCCTTGCCTAGGACTGGTGACCTAGATGGAACTGGGTGCTGCCGTCTGTAGTATTTCGTACTGTTTGCTTAGCTTTGCCCATGTGGGACCCTCCCTCCAGAGCACTGCATTCTCTGGAGGCAGTCCAAGGATGAAATCAGCGAGGCTACGAATAAGAATTCTCATTCGTCTAGGCATTCGGAACGTTGACCCAAAGAACAAGATCCCAAATTTCTGAAATCAAATTTTGATCCTAAGGAGATATGTATAAAGCAGAGAAAACCAGGCTGTCCTGCTGAGGCTTTCATCAATATTTCCAACTCACCCTTTATTTGCTGTCAGATGGTTTTACATCCTCTAACACCTCTCTTCTCCAGGACAGTGTATTAGGAATATTGGTGAGTAGAAGGTACAACTTTCTTTTCTGGAGTGAAGAAATGATTTTGGTGGGGCACCTGGGTGGCACAGCGGTTAAGCTTCTGCCTTCGGCTCAGGGCGTGATCCCTGCATTATGGGATCGAGACCCACATCAGGCTCCTCCGCTATGAGCCTGCTTCTTCCTCTCCCACTCCCCCTGCTTGGGTTCCCTCTCTCGCTGGCTGTCTCTATCTCTGTCGAATAAATAAATAAAATCTTTAAAAAAAAAAAAAAGAAATGATTTTGGGGAAAGGAGTGGCAGTAAAGCAAAGCGAGGGTGAAGCCAGAATGCGAGATGAGCTACAGAATTTGTGGGGCCCGCTGCAAAATAAAAATGCAGGGCCCTTTTTATAAAATGATTAAGAATTTTTTTTAATTAACGAGTTTACTTTTATTACGTTCAATTAGCCAACATATAGTACATCATTAGTGTTTGATGGAGTGTTCAAGGATTCATTAGTTGCGTCTAACACCCAGTGCTCATCACAAAAAGTGCCCTCATTGATACCCATCACCCGGTTACCTCGTCCCCCCACCCCGCTCCGTTCTGTAACCCTCAGTTTGGTTCTTGGAGTCCAGAGTCTCTCATGGTTTGTCTTCCTCTCTGAGTTCTTCCTGTTCAGTTTTGCCTCCCTTCCCCTATGTCCTCTGAGCTATTCCTTGTAGGGAAAAGAAGGGGCACATGCACCCCAATGTTCATAGCATCAATGATTAAGAATTTAAAGGCCATCGTAGCAGAGCCTTAAACCAAGTGCAGGCCCTGTGCTCCTGCACAGATCACACGCGCCCACGAAGCCAGCCCTGCCTGGATGCTTTCAACATAGATATTTCAGGGAAAAGTGAGTTTTAGGGAAGACTGCCTAAGGGAAGGACTTGGAAATTGATTCCCTTACTCTTCCGGGTATTCATTTCTCCCATAGAACATCTGTGTATCCCCCAGAGGTCTGTGAATCCCAGCTTGCAAACATGGTTTTAAACAGTTTTCAAAACCAGTTTTAACCAGCCTGAGGTTTCCTACTAACTTAAATCCTGTTAGGTTCATGCTTGAGTGACACATTGAGAATGTTTGTCTAGTAGAAATTTTTGGAATCAAGACTATTTTGAGAAAATATGCTTTTAGTTCATTATGTCATAATTACTTCCTAACATCAAAAAAACTGAAAAAGATTATTTTAGTTTCTTTTGCAGCCACTGTGGAAAACACTATGGAGATTCCTCAAAAACTTAACAAATAGAAATACCATATGATCCAGTCATTTCACTGCTGGGAATTTACCCAAAGAAAACAAAAACACTAATTTGAAAAGATCTATCCTCACCTATGTTTATTGCAGCATTATTTTTATTTTTATTTTTTATTTATTTTTCTTAAAGATTTTATTCATTTATGTGACAGAGAGACAGCCAGCGAGAGAGGGAACACAGCAGGGGAGAGGGAGAGGAAGAAGCAGGCTCCCAGCCGAGGAGCCCGATGTGGGACTCGATCCCGGAACCCCAGGATCACGCCCTGAGCTGAAGGCAGTTGCTTTAACGACTGCGCTCCCCAGGCGCCCCTGCAGCATTATTTTTAATAACCAAGATATGGAAGCAACCCAAGTGTCCATTGATAGATGAATGGGTAAAGACGATGTGGTGTAGACATAGATATATACATATGTATATATGTATATATAAACAGTAAAATATAATTCAGCCATAAAAATAACAAAATCTTGCCATTTATGACAACATGGATGTACCTAGAGAGTATTATGCTAAGTGAAATAAGTCAGAGAAAGACAAATACCATATGATTTTACTTATATGTAGAATCTAAAAAGCCAACCAAACAACCAGACAAAAAAAGTGGAAACAGACCCATAAATGCAGAGAACAACTCATGGGTGCCAGAGGGAAGGGTGGTGGGGTGATGGGCAAAATGGGTGAAGGGGAGTGGGAGGTATAGGCTTCCAGATAGAGAATGGATAAGCAATGGGATGAAAGGGACACCGTAGGGAATACAGTCAATGTGTTTTAACAGGGTTGTACGGTGACAATAGTTATCCTTGTAGGGAATCTAGCACACTTTACAGAGTTGTTTGATTACTTTGTTGCAGCTAATGTAGCCTTATATGTCAATTATACTTCAATGTAAAGAAAAAAGAGTATTTGGTTTTTCTTTTGAGTTATTTCTGTGGACTGCATGGAAAAGTTATAGCTCTGGGCAGCTCAGGACGCATTCCTGACTTTGTATCTATGAAAATACGAAAGCCAACTAAATCCAAGCAGATACCAAAGAAAATGGAAAAGTAAAAGACCTTGGGCAATCCTATAAATATGGTACATATGAGATTACTGTCTTTCGATTTATGGCCCTTATTAAAAACTTCCAACATTAAAAATTGATTTAAAAGCCGTATGTCTGAAATCTAAAAGACAAAAAGAAAGTAAAACTAAAAAACAAAATAAAAATAGAGCTATATGAGAGTGAGATCATGGAATAAAACTGCAATTCTAAGTGGTCACTTTGACTGTGACCCAGGGTTATTAAGAGAGGGGTGGACGGCTTCTGAAGATGTACAGGACACCGTCCTGCAAGGTGCTATCTGAGCAGGTGTCGCTGGGATACGTGAAAACACAGACACTGGACGTGCTGAGTGGTGGCTGCCCTCTGGTCTGGGGCTATCCTACAGTTTATGCAAGTTGATTTTGTTCTGTTGGTCCCAATAAGTATCCCATTAAATTCATTTAAATAAAAGAAGCATAGGTTGAAGGCTTTGTGTGTTCAGTGCTTCAAAACTTAGAACCTCAAAGGATCATACATTGAACATTCCATCTGCGCTCTTTTAAAAAGGGCCTCTTCTCTTTTTCATCATGATCATGAATTTTTTCAGCCTTAGAACGTGTATTTTGTATGTGTGCTATTAGAGCTGGCCTAATTGTATCCTGAACTGCTTAGTCAAGCTATTTTGACTCAAAGGATTCAGAAGACATCATAAATAGGAAATATGCCAACTTTTCTTTCTTCCTATTTTACTAATGAGTGCATTTAGGCTCCAAGAGCTTATATAATTTATAAATAGTTGGTCAATGCAACGAATATTTATTTAACATAAAAACAATGTACTAAAGCCTAGAGGTCTCATTTTGCACTGTGTTCTGCTGTCAACTGATGACTTTCCAGTAGGAGAACATGGTCAGAGCTGCAGTACACAAAGATTAACCTTCAGGATGATTTACAGAGAGGTATTACTGGGGTTGTTAAAATCTTCATGGCTATTTTCTACTTCACGGTAAGATTTTCTATTCGTGGATGCAGTATAAAATGCTGAAATATTAGCATTTTATTTACAGGATTTCTATTCCATAGTCTTCTTTTGTTGCAGCTCTTTGGAGAGATCTGTTCCCAATACTGACATAGATTATAATTTCTATGACACTGAATAATTTGGTCCCTAACTACTTTTCTACCTCCTCTGTCTTGTAAGGTCTTATGTTCCTACCAGATGGGAAGATAAGACATTATCTGATGTCGTGCCTGATATCCCCCCTCGTGGTTCTGTCCCCCCTCATTCTGGAGTGTCCTTACCTCTGATCTATACTCATGCAAGTCCTACCAGCTTTCACCTTTTCCATAAACTTATAGCTAGTTTTGTTCATTCATTAGTTTGTTTGTTGACCTTGAATGTTGCCCTTCTCTGAATCTCTCTTCTTTCTCTGAGGAATTGTTCCATTCGTCTTGTTTGGTACACAGAACACTGACTTTGGTATGAAGATCTACATTTAAGGCATAGTTCTGAGAATAACATCTGTAAATCTTAAAAGATTATGCTAAACTTTATAAAATTGTTGCTGCAAAAACGGAATTAGGTGATATTTATGAAAACACTTTGTAATGTGAGAAGTGCTACACATATTCTAGCTACGGGAGGCAAACTGGAGGCCCAGGGGAGCCAATGGGAGAGCTCCTTTTGAATCCAAAACCTGGGAACCAGGAATGGTGTAAGTTTCGGTCTGAGTCTGAAAATCTGAGAACCAGGAAAGTTGATGGTGGAAGCTCTGAGTTGGGAGTCCAGAGAAGACTGCTGTCCCAGGTTCAAAATAATTAGAGTGAATTCTGTCTTACTCTGCATTTTTGTTCTATTCAGGCCTTCAATGGATTGGATGAGAAGCACCCACAGAGGGTAGGGCAATAGAAACACCCTAACGGAATGATGTGTAACAACTATCTGAACACTCTGTGGCGCAGTCAAGTTGACACCATAAAACTAACCATCACACCCCATGAATCCAGAGACTGGTCTTATTTATCTGCCAGGAGGCCAAGTACTTTGCTGTGCTTTCTCTGGAATTTCTAGCACCTACCACAGTGCCTGGCATATCTGGCATTAAATAAATCTTTACTGCTCAACAGATTGAAGGATTTGTTGAATCAATAAATGAGTAAATGACTAGCTGAATCAATGACTGGGAAGTTGTTTAATAAATGAACACAAAAAACATTGACTTTCCTCCGCTTCATTCTTAGCCACTTTTGTAAACTATTGTCTTTCTTTTTCTAAATAATCAACAGTACTTTCATCTGGTATTTTGTAAAGTACCTTTAGACATAGCTTTAGATTTTATAATTTTCCTTGGCATCGTTTTTTTTTTTTTATCTTTTATTACGTTCAATTAGCCCACATATAGTTCTAACACTCATCAGACTGAATTGTAATTGTGTAGCAACAGGTCTGTGTTACACCGAGCTTCACTTTTATTTTTTGTTAACCTTAGCACTTTCACTATGTCACTGCATCAGGTGCTAAATAAATTTTTGCTGCATTAGATCAAATTAAGTGTGCTTCTATTCTCCCTTACCGTCATTCAGCTTTCCCTATTGTGAGGAGGCCACTCAGTGCCCCTGTTCTTCTTCATATTTGCCACCAGAGCTCTGGTTCTGAGGGGCACGTAAGGAAGATTGGCCTTTGTGTTTGGGTCTTCCAAAGCAGACCTCCATATGAGGACATCTGAAGTCTATGTGTGGGAGTGTGGCAGAATCAGGGACGAAGAATCATCCCCTTCTGCTACATTCATGAACTCTATGCTGTGATGCTAATTTAATATTTTTTTTTACCTCATTTTACTTGCATTTGAGATTAACTGGCTTTCTAGATCAAATATCTGGCACAGGAAAATCCAGCCATGAACTTCCCATAGCCCAGGGGATAAAGTCCAAATCCTTTAATGCATTTGTGAAGTCCTTCTTGACGTGGTCCTCTCATCTCTAGGCTCTAGTAACCAGCAGCCTCTTACTGACTTTTGAACCCATGATTTTCTCTTACCTGTTTCTGCCTAGAATACTCCATATATCCCCTTTCTTTGCCCACTTTTTCTCTGGCCTTTAGAAGTGTCCTTGGGCTCCCAGTGAGGGACTTAGAAAGTAGCTGAGGTGAGAGCCAGAGGATCAGAATGGAAGCTTTTGAGAGAGATGATTAGCTACAAACAGTCTAGTTGACCCAAATTCCTCACACTCTGAAAGTTACAACAAATTTATTCCTCAGATATTGGCAGCTAATGTCATCAGTAAGCTAATTAACCTCAGAAATGTTTTTCAGTTTTGTTAGGCTTCATTGGAAGAATCTTTAACTGAGAGTATCCTTCCCTCCTACATTTATTCTTTAATTAAAATCATTCTTTTCTTGGGGTGCCTGGGTGGCTCAGTCGTTAAGCGTCTGCCTTCGGCTCAGGGCGTGATCCCAGAGTCCTGGGATCGAGCCCCACATCAGGCTTCTCCTCTGGGCGCCTGCTTCTTCCTCTCCCACTCCCCCTGCCTGTGTTCCGTCTCTCGCTGGCTGTCTCTCTCTGTCAAATAAATAAATAAAATCTTTAAAAAAATAAATAAATAAAATCATTCTTTTCTTAACCTCTTTCTTTCATACACAAAATGCAAGTAACCCAGACAGTTAAGTAAGCCTGTGTATTAAAAGCAAAATATTGACACAAAACACCATTTTGGTTTTCTTAAATATTTTTCACATCTTAAATCCACTGAAAAATGCTGAGATAGAGCAAGAGAGAGAGAGACAGAGACTCACAGAGGAAGCCTATGACTGACCAGATATCAAAGAATCTGAGTCTCTCAGTCCCTTCTTGGCCAACCAGGACTGCTCCCAGTGACACGTTCTTTCACTGCTGACTCCACTCCTGGTTCCTGATGGGAGGGTTTTGTGCCATTTCCCCCTTAATCTGCTCGCCATTTCTCACTTAGATTTGGCAGTCAGGATTTGGCTTGCCGGATGCCAAGGGCAGAGGCAAGCCCATCAGTGGGAACCCAAGTAGGACTGTGAAAAGAGATTCTTGAGTTAACCTCAGGTCACTCTACATGTACCCCTTTCAGACATAAGAACGTCCCTTGTTGGGGAGAAAGGGAAAAAAATTAGAGCACAGTGATGTCCTCTAAAATATAATGTGTACTGGAAAGTGATCGTATAAATGACCTCTCTCTCACTGCAAACAGAACTCCCTGTCCGACATCCCAAGCAGTTCAGGAAGCATACTTCTTCAGAAAAACGTAACATTTTTTCCATTTTTCTCTTTTTCAAATGTGTGTATATAAAACTTCCCAGGGAGGATCTAAAGAAAAAGCCCATTTTCTGTATTTTCCCCATCTTTACAATAGGATAAAACTTTGATTTTCTTTCAAACAACTTTAATTATTTCTTTCTCTTTAAAAGTTATTCATTTGGAACAAGCTTTTGCTTAAAAACTTTTGTCTCAAGGGAGCTGTACTACCAGAGTAAACTAAGAGAAGTAAAAAGCTCTGCCTTGAAATTTCGTAGTTTATTTCTTCTCCGATTATTTCTCTTTGTTCTGCTCAATGTATGGGCTTCCTCAAATCCGAAACACAAGATTGTTTTGAAAGGAAATTAATACAGAGGGAAGAAATCCTAAAGAAATGAAAATTACTTTACTCAGATATTTCTTTTTTTGTATCAAATTACCAACTATAGACCAGAGAAGGCACAATTATCAACCATTAATGGGTGAGCAAATAAAATTGTCATTGTTTATGTTGTTAATGAAATACAAAGGTTTCTGTGTATTTTTTTCCACAATAACACAGTTAACATCTATATAGTTCTCTGCAATTTACAAAAAAACTCTGAAATGTCTCAGATCACCCAACTCCTCTGAGCCTTATAACAAATGCTTCTTTTGGGCTAGTGTATCTTTTTTTCTGATTAATACCTTGTTTGTTATTAAGACTAAGCAGGACAAACTCTTTAATAGTGACCAAAAAAGTTCTTTTACCCAATATCACGTGCCCACTCAAAAAGCCAGAACTACTTTTTATTTGTTCGTTTTTTGGAGAAATGTCCAATTGCATAAGAAAACTTTTGGGAACCATGACCAAGCAATGGCTAAACCTTTCAGTAAGAATCCTCTTAACTTCAATTACTTAGAAAATAATCAGATCTCTAGATTCTGATTATATGAAGCCAATTAAGTTGTCTGCATGCATTTGTAGGTATTTTACTTTCTGTCCTTTCCACTACCTTGCCGAATGCCAAGTTCTATGGGTAATTAACTCCTAAAAAGTTAAGCAAATGATCTTTAGTGAGATGATAACTTTTAAAGTTTTAAAGCTAAATAGTTTGTGTTAACCATGGTGCTTATCAAGCAACAGTTAACTTTAATAATTTTCTAGATTTGCTCCATTGAAATAATTGCCCAGCAGATGGGTTAGGCCTTCTCTGTTTTCCATGCTTTTGTTCTTCCCATTTTTGTCCAAGGAATTCTTAACTAGGTAAGAAATTTACTCACATTCTCAACTCCGCCTTCCGTGAGGCTACTGTGTCACTTCCATCTGTACGTCATTTTAATCTAATGTAGTTACATTATGTAGACATAAATAAATCTGTATTATTTATTAGAATCTCTAAAATTTCATGAGCAACTATACTATTTTAAATAACCTATAATGCTTTGTTATATCATTAATGTCAATCTTATAAGAGTATTTGTATTCTAATTTATGTTTTATTTTTTCCATTTTATTTTATTTTTCATCATAAGTGTACTCTTTAATCCCCATCCCCTACTTCCCCCATCCTTCCACCCGTCTCTCCTCTGATAACTACCAGTTTGTTCTCTATAGTTAAGAGCCTGTTTCTTGGTTTGTCTCTCTTTTTCTCCTTTGCTCATTTGTTTTATGTCTTAAATTGCACACTGTATTGAGTGCAGCACCCAAAGGTTCTTGAGGAGGAGAGTGACACTAGTTTAGTCTTTTATCTAACTAACCTGTCCCCTAAATCATTACGATCTGACAACTTCACACTCAGGACTTGCGTTTCCTGTTGGTCTGCTTAACCTCCAAAGTAGAAATCCTCAGTATTTCCACTCGATGTGATTAGTCCGCCGCAGACGTGATCTCCCTGGCAGGGCGGATGCCTGGTGCTCAGAGCCTCTACTGGGTAGTATGTAGGGGCCCCTATAGGCGATAAGTAAGTAAGAATACCTTCTCATGTGGGTGCTCCCATAAGCCCATCTGATAAATAGCTGTCAAGCACTGCTGTTCTAAAGTTCAAAGAGTCTGGTTCTTGATCATGCTAACGTTGAGAGCATTATAATTTAAATATCTGAGTTTTTGTTTGTTTAAAGAATGTGTTGGGATTATATAGCAGGAAAAATAAGAATATGTGACAGAAAATTTTAAGTGAGCGTAACTGCTTATACTCTTCAGAAAGCTTTTTGGTTTTGTTGTTACTGTTGTTTTTTGCTGGCTTAGTTCATTTTCCCTGAAACTGAAGGATTACTGTGAGGAAAGAAAAGCAAAATATAAAATATAAAAGCAAAATATAAAAGGACTATAAAAGGAGTGGTCCTTGTAAAATGAAACATGTAAAAACACAATAAAATAGTACCTATGAGGTTGCTGGTTGCTATTAATTTTTCCCAAAATACTTACTGATGTCAATCTGTAAAAATGAATTGCTTCACTTTCGAGGTAACTCGGCTGCTGTGTGTAAGTTCGGTGAACACGACGTCTTTATTATTGACATTAGTCTTTGTGGAAAAAACTTTAGTGTGCACTTTGGAATGTCCTGCAGCTCTTCCTTTTGAAATTTCATCTGGTCCCAATTACCATCTGCTCGTAATTTGATTCGGTGGCAGAGAACGAGCTGAGCTTCTGTACTCCAGCTGAAGCAGACATATTTCATTAGGCCTCATTCTGGTGTTGTTCTCTACATATTAGCTAAAGCTTACAGGAAACTTTATACAGACGCGGCAACTTTACGAAGTTCTGTTAAAAATACATAAAGCTGCATTTACATAATGTATGTTTGACCTCTTAGTTAGCTGTCAAATTCGCTGAAAGCTGTCATGTGACTTTTTAGCTCCTTAAATAAGCAGGAGTTTCTGCCACAGCTCTTATTTTATATTATTTTATTTTTTCTTTCCACATCAGAATCATTATTACACAGCATCTGCATTGATTCATTTGGAATAGACTGGGGCCTCCTAGGGTCCCTTTGAAATTCCCATTCAGGTCAGTTCATCTAATATGTAAGCACGGTCGCTCTGTGCCAGGCAAAGACAAGCACTGGCCTAGAGCAGTGAATGTGAATGACAGAGCCCTTGCCTGAGTTTCCCGGCTTTAGGGGAAGTCAGACATTGACTATGAAGACCTACACACCAAACCAGTCTTTCGAGTTCAGAAGAGTTGTTTTTTCACTGCTTGCCATTCTCCTGTAGCCACAGTGTCCTTGAGTGCTGGTCAAAACAGAACTGGGTGTGATCTGGCCTGGCTGCGTTCACCACAGGCGTTGAGATGTGGCGTGTGGATGCTCGCTGGGCAGCTCTGGTTCCAAGCCTCCTTTTTCCATCCAGACAAAAACCCATCCATTCATCTAAGGCAACCACGCTTGGCGACCATGGCCTACAGGCCAAAACTGGCCTACTGCCTGTTTTTGCATGGTCCATAGACTAAGAATGGTTTTACATTTTTAAATAGTTGAAAACAAGTTGAAAGAAGAATATTTCATGACACGAGAGAGATATGAAAGTAAAATTTCAGTATCTATAAATAAAGTTATATTAGAATAAAGTCATGTTTATTCATTTACATATTGTCTATGTCTGCTTGTTTGCAACATGGCAGAGTTGAGTCGTTACAATGGAAACTGTAATGGCCCACAGCACCAAAACCTTCTCTATCTGGCCCTGTACAGGGCAGGTCTCTGACCCTGTCGTTTCTGATTTTTCCCACCCGTCTAGTCACTGTGTAATGCAGACCATGCTTTATGTCAGCCCCTGACCTATCCTTCTAGTTCCTGGATTTTTCCTCCAACAACTGCATGACAGCCTCACCTTACAAAAAATCCATAACTCATTTTTCTAAATAGGGAAGAGAGATGATGGGCCCCTAGCAAGCCAGACACCCACCATCCCTATAAATTTGACCCGAGTTCTTTGAGCCTCACAGCATGGTACCATCCATGCCTCTACACTTAGGGTGTTTCAATTTTAAGGACAAAAACTGCATTCTTTTAAGTAGCTTTTCATGCCACTCTTTTGAATAGTTCCATAGTATAGTTTAATAGGACATTTTGGCTTGTTAATTTTCAAAAATCATCAGGGGTTCTGTTACATAATTTTAAATACATTTGGCTACCAGCTTTCTTTAATAATAGTTTTCCTTTAAAACTTCTAAGAATTTCTATAATCAGGAATTCCTGGATGAGTGATATAGTCTCCAAATGGCAAAGTCTGACCAGAATAGCTGGCTCAAATAAGCACTCATGTAGTTATCTAGTTATACGGTGTACTTACTGAAAGTGCCCAAGATATGACAGTCATAACTGACCCCTGGGAGTGGATTAAATTATTTAGAATAAATGTCTTTATTTTTCACGTTTATCTCCATAAAATATGCATGACTGATTAGAACGATCTACTATTTTCCTTTTTAATGTTTCCCTCACAGAGATAATCATGGCAATATTTTTCTTATGCATAATCTCACATGCCAGTAAAATGCTTAGTTTCAAATATAATGAAAATTTCATTTGATTCTCTTAATCCTAGGTAATATTGCAGCAAGTTAAATGCATTTGAAACATTTGTATTAGATTCTTATTTCTGACAAATAATGTTTGATCATGAAGTAATACAGTTTGGGGTCAAGAAAAAATTATTAGATTTAACCTAATTCTTTGAGGACTATCCAAATGCTTGCACTACCTTTCAAAGACACTTTTCCAATTGTTAATATTGAATGCAATTTGTGTATCTATTTAAATAATATGTGCAAGCAACAGGCACAATATTTGGCTTATGAGGAAAGGGAAAAAAAAAAGCTGTAGAATTCTTACCGGAAAGATGCAAGAGGCAGTTACAGGACTTGATAACTTTTAGAGTACAGACAGTTAGCAGAGGCCGGGGGGACACAAGTAGAACTCTGCTGCAAATATGACTTATTCTTCAGAAACACGGAAATGATAGGTCTAATTTCTGACAAGTGTCTTAAGGAGCCGATAATCCCCGCTAGAGGGGCAGAGCTTTGTTGCTCTGTGTTTCTGCCAGGTAGTTTCAGAGACTGAAATGGGTAGTGAAAGCAACAGTCTGGCCTCGCTCTGTGGGACAGACAACCTCTTCTCCACTGAGCAGAATTGATGTTGACACGTCACAGAGATGGAAATTGAAACCCAAGCATTTATGTGCTTTTCCCAAAGCCTGTGGTTAGTCAGGATCTGAACCTGGATCTCAGGGATCTTCTTTTGCGAAGCCTGGGACCAGACCAAGAGGATCCACGGCAGTGCTTTTGACCATCTTGACCAGAACCACAAAGTACTGGAAAGGCCTCAGGAATGGATGTTCTCTACTCATTTCCAAACCTTAGGTATGTCCTTTTAGGTAAGTGTTAGGAAAAATACGATGCCTTTAAAAGAAGTTTCCAAACCACAAAAACTACATAGAACTGAGAAAATGTTTGACCTTGTGCCCACCTACTTTGTGAGATATTATTGTTGCCTATGTTTTTATTATACAGCTTTAAAGAACACATCTCCTTTGCCCTCACATCTCTAAGGAATTTCAGCATACGAGCTCTCTGTGATAGAATAAGAAGCAGAAACATCAGAAGTTTATCTAGTTCCTTGAGGTATTAGTAACCGTACTAAATAAGGGACAGCACTGCCCAATTGCAGTATTCAACAACTATTTGACTTGTTCTTAAAATACTTGAGCGTTATTTTTCTAGAGCAAGATATTGAATCTACAATTAATACAGTGACTATAAGTTGATTCCTCAGACATTCGCTGAGTGCCTGCTCTATCTCAGACCCATGCTAAGCACCGATGTGAATGAATGATGCGTTACTCACAACCTCTGTCTCCAAAAGCTTATAATCTAGTGGAAGAAACAGATTTCTAAGTAAATGAATTCAATATTATATAGTACAAGCTAACTGAGAAGGACCAGCAGTTATGGGAGAGATGTTTAGTTAACTTAGTTTCAATAAAAACACTTGAGGAAGGCAAAGCTACCTTAGTTGTAAGTTCCAGTAAGAATAAGCTTTATTCAGGGGCACCTGGGTGGCGCAGTCCTTAAGCGTCTGCCTTTGGCTTAGGGCGCGATCCCAGCTGGGATCGAGCCCCACATCAGGCTCCTCCGCTATGAGCCTGTTTCTTCCTCTCCCACTCCCCCTGCTTGTGTTCCCTCTCTCGCTGGCTGTCTTTCTCTGTCAAATAAATAAATAAAATCTTTAAAAAAAAAGGAATAAGCTTTATTCAGGGCATAGTAGCCTGAGCAAATCCGTAAAGTATGAAATTGCATAATGTATACTATATACAGCAGAATATAGGGAGAGAAAGATGAGGCTGAAGAAGGAGCCTCGGCCACAGAGGGATTATTCTCTTCCTCACTAAGAGACTAATTCCAGAGACATGAGGACACTGCTAGAGGAGAGTTATGGTAACAATACCTGCACTTGAACTAGATTTCTTAGACTGTATTGTAGACAGAGGCTCTAAGGGGGGCAAGCCCAGAGGAAGGGAGACAAGGTGGGAGGCTGTTGCACAGCCCAGACGAGAGGTGGCAAGAACCTGATTTAGGACAGTGATAGCAAGGATGGAGAGGGAAAGAACAAGAGAGAATATTTTGAAGGGGTTCCTGAGGTAAGGTGATTGGATCTGACATGACCGAGGAGGAGAGGAAGTCTAGGCATACTTCTGGATGCCTTGTTAGCCTGTGGACAAAAAATAATAACAGAGGAAGAGGAGAAGGCTTGAGGATGTGTGGATAAAAAAGAGAAAAAAACTGTGATAGATAGAGCCACATGCATAGCAACCAATATTTGTATTTTGAAATATTTCTCTCCTGTCTCAATTTTCATGTATTGTATACATAATTTAGTTCACACTACATTTAAAATGATATATTTTGTTTTTTATTTGACAAAAGCATCATTTCTTGCAGAAAGCATTATTTCATAATATTAAAAATTCTTTCTAACTGTATAAATACAGTTACTGAATAATTAATAACCACATATGGTGGATTTAACATAGTTTTTTTAGTATCGAACAGCTAGGAGATCACACCGTCCCTGGAGATTGGTAAGAACTCCTTGCCACGGTGGCCTCCATGAACTACACACGACAACTGAAGAAACGCTACCTAAAGATCTGGTGAGACTGAGGTACGCAGAAAGTGTTCTACAAGGAAGGAGATCGATATTTCTTAGAAACAAGTAGCCAGTTCACAGGAGTCAATCAAATACATCTTAAGATAAAAACATAAAAGTCCTCCTCTTGTTTTATTTAAAAGATCTAACTTTGTCATTTGTGCTAACATAGTAATAACGTTATGCTCTGGTTAGAACATGGCCTTGGAGTTACAAGAGATATAGAGTCAAGAGCAGAAACAGTGAGATTTGGCAATAACCTTCTTTTTCTCTCTAGTGATATGGTTCAAAGGAATAAAGTCTACAGATAAAAAAAAAAAAACCCAAAAAACAAAAAAACACCTTCATTTCCCTGGAGCTGGACTTGGGCAAATCCACACTGTCCATCACATGGATAAAATGTAGGCCAGGCTGCCTCGTGTTTTTCAGAATAGACAATAAATGAAATACAAGAAGCAAATATGACCGAGTATTTAGAATTCTCACTTCTTGGTTGGCAAAGTCAAGAATTATTAAATATGCAGACAATATTTCCATTATTTGGGGGTGTCTTCTCTCTCTCTCTTTTTTTTCCATCTTCTCAACAGGGAATTTCGGTGCACATTTTTGCCCTTTGGCTTCTTCCCTTGGTAGCTCATGAAAAATGATACGTAGGTGGTTTACACTCAATGCCAGAATCAACACTCTTTCTGTTCTAAAAAGTTGAGAATTTGAAAGCGTTTTTCCCTCTCATAAGGATTTACTCAAGTATTTCTATATCCTGTAATAGTTGGCGTCAGTAATCTTATTCCTTCATATTTTTGGACACTTTTATTTAGAATAACATGCTTCACAACCAAAGAAGCAGATTACCAATGAATACAACTTTATTTTCAATTATTTTTCTTCACATCACTGTGGAAGTTGCATTTAAATATGTTTCACGCGTATGTCCAATTTTCCACAAGTGGAAATTCTAGTAGTTCAAGAAGAGTATGATGATATATTTAGAACTACTTAATATTCACCGACTGATGAAGACCCAGTGCAAACCAAGAACACTGTATACAAAATACTGGTTCACTGTCCGTTTGGACTTAGTAACTTAGACCTTCAGGATTGGGGTGGGGGGGTTGAATTAGCTGTTACAAGCAGACACTGGGTATGTGTTACGTAAAAACAAATGGACAGAAAAAAAATTCTAGCTGCTCAAAGGTATAGGAGTAGAGCTATGCTGTAAAGTACCTGGTGTTTCTACAGATTTCAATCAAATTTAAGAGATTATATGATCAACAGACTTTTCTGAGAAAGAAAAGAAGCTAAGATTTTCAGTAAAAATTTTTTTTGTTAACCAATATGTTTCTGATTTAGTACAAAATTAATAGACATGCCATAGCAAAAATTAAAATGTATTTATGGGGGAGCAGGAGAAAGCATTTGAAATGATACCCTCATAGGTAACTTGAGTATAAATACTCTGCAGGATCAGGGCATATCCAATATAGATTAAAAAAAAAACACTTGCATTCTTAACTACAAAATGGCAAAAGGCATTGGAAATGAGTAAAAGTCTTTAATATCTGTGAATCAAACATCTGAAGAAGAGAAACTCAAAATTCTACAACACAGCATATAAAGTTTGCACAAATCGTGTTGCTTTTCATTAGATTATGTACTGTTGGCGGATGGTCCTGAAAACCCGGGAGTGTATATTAGGCATCTACACTGTCTACCCCCACCAGTGTGAAGAAACTTCTATGAGCCATAGCTGCACCTAAAGTCTGGAAATGGGGAAAATTATGGGAAGTTACCATTTGGCTGAGCCCTTGGCATAAGGCAATTCTCTGATGCTTTCTGATGACCTAATGATCATAATATATGAAGGGCAAACATTAAACGTTCGTTATTATTAAAGCTTCATTTGTGTTGATGTGGTTGTGTTGAAGGCCACGGTGCTTCCAACAGGGTACCTGTTTACCAGAGCCATCAGCAGACTATGGCCTGGGCTCAGTGACTCTGGCCCCTCCATTTTGGCAAAAGCTGTGTAAGGAGAATTTCTGTTTCTTGCTTGACTAAGTTAGCTTCTGATTCATAATTTAAGTGTTTTGTTCTTTTAAGAACTAAAGCATACATCCCTCTTTCAGTCA
The DNA here is from genome assembly GCF_002007445.2 of Ailuropoda melanoleuca. NCBI lineage: Eukaryota > Metazoa > Chordata > Mammalia > Carnivora > Ursidae > Ailuropoda > Ailuropoda melanoleuca. The sequence continues at coordinate 26,300,020 of NC_048236.1, forward strand.
GTATTATCTAAGCATCATCATGAAGAGATATTTATTAAAGGAAAAAGTTAATTATTTTTTAAAAGTCCTGGCAGGTCTACCCTAATACAATTTATGTTGTACAAATTTACGTACAAATGTCAACACTATCTAGTATTCCCTTGATGAATAACGCAATGTGTGATGAGACCCCGTGATGGCACAGTTGACTTTACACTGCTAAAAAGAGTGGAGTTTGACTCTCAGACCGAAGTCCCATGCAGATGGGTGACTCTTCTTTTTAGCCTCTCTGAGCATGACGGGAAACTGTCTCCTACACCATCAGTCAGAACACAGTCAACAGTGGTGTCTCAGTGAGAGGGTAGCACTGCTCTGCTTTCTCAGACTGCTGGTTATGGACCTAACCTATGCTCCAAAATCTGTTTTCAATTATTTTGTGTTTCAAGAAAAACAAAGTGCCCTTCATCCAAACCAAAGGGAAGTCACAAGCCTGGGGCACGAAGCTGAAAATGGCCAATTGAATTAACATGTTTTTTTTTGTACCTGTGAGTAGAAATATCCTGACAGGTAGCTACATATACATGGGGGCCATTTAAGAGAGTATTTTCACATGACTAGGAAAAGCAAAATCCCCCGTATTTGCGGGGAGGGACCTACGTGCAAAAGCCCCTCTGAATACCAACCATGTGTACACTGTACACCTTTTGAGAAAGGAAACAAGAAACTTGCATGGTGTTTGGATCATGAAAACAATAAATAGCTACAGAACAAATTACTGTACAAACGAATATGAAATATGAACTCTGTACAATACTACAGAACTGTTTTTTTTTAATTTGTATATTTGCTTTTCTTTTTGTAAACCATCTAGTTTGTATTATAAGGGCAATTACTGTGTATGGTGAAAATTCAAATAGAAAGATGCAAAGGTCTCTCCCCTTACCTGCCTCCAGCCTCCATCTCTCATTCTCTGGGGTTGCTGCTCAAAAAATTTTTTTAACAGACTAGATCATATTTTATGTACTATTTTGCATGCTGGTTTATCCCGCTTAATAGTTTTTGAAGATCCTTCTACATTTGCCCAGATTACCACCTTCACATGCATACACCTATTTCATTCTTCCAAATTTGACTCTAAATATTAAGTGCGGCTAAATGATAATTAATTTCCAGTTCCCAGCTGACAGGCATTAGGGTTGCTTTCAGTTCTTTTTTAAAATCATTGCAAATAATGATGAAATGAACCTCCTTTGCATATGCTTATGTGCAATTATTTCAGACTATATGAATAGCGAAATCACTACAATTGAAATAGGTGGGTCAAAGGAAGATGCATTTTTTATGATTTCAATAGCTATTGCAACGGTGCCAGTCCTCCACAGGCTTGTGGAGATGACGGCTTCTCCACATCCCTGTCGAACTGGCCAGCAGCAAACCTTAATCTGAGCTAATCTGATAAGTGAAAAATACTAATTCATTGTTATCTTAATTTGAATTTCTATCATAATTATTTGAGTTGAGCATTTTATATGACCAACCATTTTACTTTTTCAGCGAATTGCCCAGGAATGATTTTTTAAGAGACACCAGATCACAGTCTGTGCTATGTGTGTGATAAGATGCCATAAGTGAGAGAAAAAGCACCTTCAAAACCAAGATGGACCTACTCTCTTCTTCCCTTTGTACAAATATTACGCATTATTAAATCTGATTTTCGGGAACTGTCTCTGAAAGCTACCAAGAAATAGAATGTGGGTTTCCTCCAGAACCAGCTGCGATGAGCTGAAGAAAAAGGAACCTTCTACTCACTGGATGTATCTTTGCTCTTTCTTATCCCCAAAAGATGAAATTCCAGAAATATCATTGTACATTCAATGTAGTGTATGTTTTTAATTTTGTTTATTCGCTAACTTTTAGTTCTTGATGGTTTACTATGCACAAACCCATCAATATAGGTTCTAGAAAGGGAAGTAACCAAACAAAAGAAGACAATAAATTAGACATAATCCTTCCTCTTAAGGCATTGATAGTGTCTTTGAGAACAAATGGGAAAGGAAAAGAAATATAGTAATAGGTTTGGGATGTTACTTGAGTGCAAAGGAGTTTGAATTTCACTGGAGATAATAGGAAATAAGTGCTGCTAAATGACAATATTCAAACTGCTTTTTAAGCAAATTATTCTGAGAGCAACGTAGATGATGAGAAGAGGGGGCGTAGAGGTAGAAGGACTACTTAGGAGGCGATACCTTTTACAGGTGATAGGTCATAAAGATCAAGACCACTACAGCGGCAATGGCAAAGGCCAGCCAGGAACTACCAGTGGGGATGCTGGGGGGAAGCATAATTCTCCGGAGCAGACACTGGATGCGCTAGACCATCAAAGCCAAGGAAGGATGAGTCTTAAGAAGGAGAGGTCATCAAGAATGGAAAATGCTACTATCTATGGCCATACCATGTGAAAGCACCCGATCTCATCTCATCTTGGAAGCCAAGCAGGGTCAGGCCTGGTTAGTACCTGGATGGCAGAATGTCAAATGCTACAGACTAATGGAATTCTCACCTTGGCCCATCTTTATTCATCCTAGTGGAAATGAGAGCATACCATTATTATCTTCATCTAACTAGTAAATACTTATTGGCTTCTGCTATATCAGACACAGTACTATGTGCTCCATAAATGCTAAAATGATAAATAATGGAAAAAATGGTGAGCAAAATTGATAAGGTCCTTACTTTCATGTAGCTGAAAACTTACCCAGAGAGAGCAGTAAACCAAAAGCAATAATGATACCTCCATTTTGCTCTGGGGGAACCACCTCTCTGCCAATGCCACTGTGCATTGGTGATACTTACTCTTCTCCAGCTCCCCAAAATGGTGTATTTGATCTAGGACCAGACCCATGGGAGGAGGGGAGGGTGCCTTCTCCATCTGGCTACAGTGAGCCTTGGTGGCCAATCACAGCTGCTGAAACTTCATTCCAGGTGTTTTAGTTCAGCTCTCTGAGAAGCAGACACTCTTCCCTCCGTGGTGGGAACCTGGAAGTGTGAGTACTGGAGCTGTGGCAGCCAACTTACAACCATGAAGTCAACCTTGTCTGTGATTTGAACAATAATTTTCTACAATAAGTAGAAGGCAGAGCCAAGAGTTACAGAGAAAACCATGTCCTGATGATATCATTTTAGTCTGGTCAAGCCCTGACCAAAGCTAGATTTATTCCTGAACTTTTGGGTTAGGTGAGGCAATAAATTCTATTTTGGTACAAAACCAGTTTGGTTTGGATTTTCATTCACTTGTAATCAAAAGAAGTCTAACCATTACAACTCAGCTTTTAAAAAAATGCCCCGTTCTTTTTTTCCAGACAGCAAAAAATTTTGAAATTACTTTTCTCTAAACATTTTATTGCAAAACTATGGTGTATTACAAAATTTGAAGCATTTGAAATCTAAGAAGAATGGTATTTCCTTGGAAATAATTAAATGACTATCTATGGAAAGTTATAGTATCTTCCAGTCTGTTTTAAATTATGGTATAAAGTTCACAGCTGTATGCTCTTCAGTTACCAGAATGCAGAGAAGTCTGCTATTTGGGCCATGACAAACCTACATTTATTTCTCTTTTGAGATAGCAAGAATGTTGCTGAGTAATTACTTTATTGAAAAATAATTGAAGTCTACTTTCTATTTCTAGGTAAAAATGTATATTTTTTTGAACTAAATAGCTCTTGTTTTGAGGAACTCTTATTTTAGTGGAGAATGTGAACTTATAAACCACTAAATGCACTAAAATCAGTGCATATGTAGCCTTGATCTTGACCTTTATGTTTTAAGCATCGTTCATTGGAATGCCTTCATTGGAGTTAACCAGGAAACAATGACAACACTGCTTGAGAAATTTGAGGAATGTTTTCACACTATGTATGGTCATCATTCAGAATCAGCTTGGAAATGCTGTATTAAACATAATGAGAATTTCAGACATGAGTAAATACAGTGATGCCTTCCTAACCGAGAGTTTCCCTCTCATGCAATTATAACTTACAGTCTTAATTGTGTCTGTTTTTTGTGCAACCACAGGATTTCAACTCCACTATTCTGTATTCTTTCTTTTTAGAGATAGTTAGGAAAAGAAGGTGCTAGCACTTAGCTGTAGAAAGGGAACATAAATTTGTGGAGTTTTTTCCCTTCTAGTGAAGATTTGAGAAAGGAAATTGAAATAATCACCCAAACTCCCCTTAACCCAATTTTTAACAGTACCATCTAAGTATGAAGATAAAAACAGTACCTTTTCTAACTACTCACAGGCTCATCAGGAAGAAGAAATAAAGAATTTTTATGAAATCGACTTGTGCATTTTCAACAGCTGAACAAAGTTAGTCTTACTTCAGGTTTAGGGTTCCTAGAAGCAATGTGCTGTCAGGGCCAGTTGCACAGGCTCCACATTGCACAAAGGTGTCACAGCATATCATGTAGATTGCTATATCTAGGTCAATAATTTTCTGGCAAATGGCAGTAAAGAGAGTCTTGTTCTGATAAATTCTCAATGTTCCAACAGGAAGGGCTGAAAATTCTCACAAAGAGACTTTGCATTGTGATTGAGGAAGCATTGTCCTGGCCTATTTTTTCTCCCTTTCTCCAATCCAGTATTCACACTGTAGTCCGATAATTGCTCCTAACATGCAAATTACATAGCTTTATTCCTGTCAAAACACCTACAATGATCCTTCAGAGGCCTTCACAATAATTTCCTAACTTCTAAAATTGGCAAGTTTTGAGACCCTTCACCAGCCTCATCTCCCTGTGCTTCTAATTGCTCACCTCCCAGGCTCCAGGGTGAAGAGATACCCAGTATTCCCTGAACAGCCTGCCCTTTCTTGCCTCTGAGCCTGAGGAAATACTCCTGAAACATCTTTCTACTTCTCTTTTTCTATATGCATCTTAGAGCTCACATCAGATGCCACCTCTTCCAAGAAGTCATCTCTAAGCTGCCCCTTTTACTCAACCCTCTAGGGTCTGTGTGTATTCCTGTCTTCTCTCTTGCAGTGACCTTGTTAGTCATTCAACTGCCTCAAGCAGGTAGTGAGCAACTGGAGAAGAGAGCATGTACCATTGACCTTTGTGCCTGGCACACATTAGATCTCACCTATATTTGCTGAATGAAATGGGGTCTGGCTTTTAATGTTGGATGTGTTGCTTATATGCTGTGTGACCTTAGGTAAATCACTTACTCTTTATCTTACTTTCCTGCTAGAAAAATAGAAGTCTGACTGTAGCATGATGTATGGGGAAGTTGAATCACTACATTGTACATGTGAAACTCATGTAACATTGTGTGTCAATTATACTCAGACAAAACATAAAATAAAATAAATAAATAAAAGTATATTGCATTGATAAAAAACACAAATTTGAATTAGCCGACTCATAAAAGAGAACATTTAGACTTGGAAGTGCTCCATGTTTTTCTCACCTAAATTCAGACTCTTCTATCTTTGCTGCTAAAATGGAAAAGAAAAGCAAGGGGGACATTTTGGTGATTGAAACTCAAAGACATATGAAATATGTGTGTGTGTGTGCATGCGTCCTCGTTAACATTAAATTTCCCTGATGGGCTTTGAGAAATTTTCTAACAAAAGCTCATGGCAATGGAAATGCTCGGCGAGTGAAAGCCAGCTATTTTACAGTGGTTTAACATTTTCCAAATGCCAAATGTAATAGGTGTTTGACATTGCATGTAATTCACTGGATCTTTATTTCATTTTCACTACAAATTTATGGGTTAAGCTTCAGGGTAAGTGGCTTCAACACGTGATCGGGGACTATTCTGGGACTGGGAAAGAGAGCTTCACAATGATCTCATTAATCTGAAAATCAATACACAAGACTCACGTGGCAGCTCCTCTCGGGCCGCAATGTCTTCCTCTTTAATCATTTTGACTGTGGGCAGAGCAGAAGTCATCAGGATCTGGGAAGAAGGAGTGAAAGAGGCAAGGGGCTGTTGGAGATGGAAAATGATGGTGGGAAGGAAAGAAGCGAGTGGCAGAGAACAGCTGTTGAAAGACGCTAAAACCCATGGTGCCTTAAGGTTTAACGGACCGAGCAATGATCACATAAGCGATGTTGATCCATGTTTTGTAGCACATTTCCTTTGATCGCCATAGGACTTGAATGCTTTTGCAATCCCTGCCAATTTCCATAGACTATGCTGGAGAGGGAGTTCCCAGAGGAATCCATTATCTTCTATGTACCCCCACTACTCAAGGTTTTGTTAAGCTCTATTTTCTGTAGATTATATTATAAAAACGATCTTTTCTCCAATTTAAAAATTTGAGTATAACATTGGATATGACTTTCAATGTATACACGTGATCTTCCTACAACTCTGAGATTAAAATATACTCCTTGGGGGGGTGTGGCTCTCTAATTTAAAATCATAGATTCGGTGGCTGTCGAAGAAGCAACATGTCCTGTAGAGAATGACAACCACAAAAGGAAATACCACTGAGCGATGTATGATTTAGCATTATTTCCCTTAAATCATTGAGAAGCTCATCTCATAGCAACGAACAGAAACCCACTGGCAGCACAGGGTGGTCACACGTATTTGCAAAGTTGAATGCAGGACTAAAAGTGTCAGTTGTTTTACATGTGACAGCAACAGTCATAAATGCATCTGCTTTAGTGCAGAGAAAAGAATGTATTTTATTACCATGTCACCCTTTATAGAGACACACCAGCAAGCACCTGCCATACATTTCGGTTGAATAAACCAGTGATTTTGAAAGACCTGTCAGCGAACTGGTGCCAGCCTGGCTCGAGAAGAATCACCCAAGGACCTTGTTATAAAAAAAAAAACAAACCAAACCCACCTGTGTCTCTCCCCCGTCCACCTAAATGAGCATCTTTGTGGGGGGATACCAGGAATCTTTACTTTAAAGCAGCTTTGGTGGTAATTCCTATGGCCAGGTTTTGAAACGGCTGGAGTAAATCATATTTCATAGGTTAGTAGCTGTTCAATGAATTCTCTCCTCACCACGATATTCTATGTAAGTGATACTCTCTTCTGGGAAAGTAATTGAAAAGTTTCATAATGGCAACTCTCTGAAGAAAGCAAGCATTCATGGACCGCGAAGCTTAGTATCATTAGTTGTCTACCCTTGGCGGAGTATACACTTCTTACCTCCGGAATCTTAATTGCCCTCTTGGCTGGGTCACGAAGTTGGAATCTTCTGAAGTCGAGGTACATTAGTACACTTTTACTCGTTTTCTGGAACGAAATGGACAAGTCTGTATCCATTCACACCGGAAAAAAATGTTCCCTTTAAGTCAACATGTTTTAACACTTCAAAACAGGCCAAGCTTTACTACTGCACAACATGAAACATTTGAAAAGAAGGATGATTTACGAGAGCTCATGTGTTGCCAGTGGTTCACCCGAGCACCCATGTTCTTAGTAATATGATGCAGATAAATTCAGCAAATACAAGAAGTGGGGATTTAAAGGTGAAATTTACTACTCACTTTCTTGAAGTCAAGATGATAGGATTCGGAGAGAAGTTGAAATGTTAGACCGTTAATCTCTCTCAGAAAAAAACCCTGTTATATTAGAAATTTTATAAATGTATGTGAAAAGCTGTTGGAAACAAATTTTTCGCAGAGGTTACTTTTTCTTCACTTCATGAGAATGTGAGTTTTACCAGAAAGATCATTCATTCCCCCAGCCAACACACCGATCCTGATTAGCCTGACCACACAACTAGAGTAGTTCACATTTAATCATCTGCCCTTTCCATTAAATAATTCTTAAATAATTCTTCAGAAAATCTGAATAGAATTTAAAGAGACATTCATTTATTAATTCACTTAAGTAATTTTTTCTAGATTACCTTGCAAAGCACTATGCAATGCTCTATTAAGGATTTTTAAAATTACGCTCAGAGTTTCTAACAGTTTACAATCCGTAATAACCCTTAAAAGTGACTGCATACAGTGTTCCTCTTAGTGGTAGAAAATAAATATTTTAATTTTCACTTCCTCACTTTCTTACAAAAAAACATAAGGATGGTAATGAGGGGAGCCAAAGACGTACAGGTACAAATTCTTTCCCAGTAGAGTTCAATGTGGATTGACAAAGGGTGTTATTTCTTTTAAACCAGCAGAGAAGTAGCTGAATATGTAAGATGGATTCCTATGGCCTTTAATTTTAATACCTCTCCTGCATGCCTTCAACATCCATTCACTTCACTATACTCACCTGTCACAAACCCAGTCTGCTGAAATCCAACACTGTCCCCCCTCCCCCCCACCGCCGCCCAGGTCCAAGCCCGCACCAGTGCAGCTGAATGTGGCTGGAGACAAACAGACACACTGATGGTTTCTCTTCAGATTCACCTTCGTGTTTCCCAACAATCATACTATTCCTTCCCTAAATCTCCTACTCTCTGACTCTTTCATGTCTTTTCTTCTCCCCTCAAATTTATAACACCTTCTCCATCCCCACTTTCAAGTGAAAAAAAAGTTAATTTCACCGAAATCTCAATGAATTATGTCTGTCTAATAAAGCTCCCCAAACTTAATGGTACGGCACAAAAAAATGGTTAGGAATTTAGTCAGTGTTTGACTGGCAAGTTCTCACACACAATGTGCAGCGGCTAGGGTTATTCAGCTGGGAGCCATGCTGTCCTAGATCTCCAAGATGGCCTCTTATCCTCCATAACTCTGCATGAGTCCCCTAAGTATTCAGTAGCCTGGATTTCCATAGAGCATGGCAGCTGGGCTCTAAGAAAGAGGAAGTAGGATATCCTAATTTGTTAAGCCTCAGGCTTGGGAATCCCAGAACATCACTCCCACCTTATTCTATTGGTCAAAGCAAGGCGTAAGACCTGGTGGATTCAAAAGAAGGGAAATAGATTCAGCCTCCTGATGTGAGAAACCTCATGTGAATACAGAGTTGGGAGGAACTGTTTGTAGACATAATTGAAAATTACGACGACTAATTAAATATTAGTTACTATGCCTGATCAGCACATCAACCCCTTTACCTAGACTTGTGCCCACGTGTGCCTGTTTTCTCATGTTACTATTGATGAACTGTCTCTCACCTAACAAAAGTCAGCCTCTGCTTTGACATTAGAACCCACTTTCACAGGGAGCCTGGATGGCTCAGATGGTTAAGTGGCTGCCTTTGGCTCAGGTCATGATCTGAGTCCTGGGAGCAGGTCCGATCCTGAGCTCCCGGCTCAGCAGGGAGCCTGCTTCTCCCGCTACCTCTCCCCCCTGCTCATGCATGCGTGCTCTCTCTCAAATGAATAAATAAAATCTTAAAAAAAAAAAAAAAGGAATCCATTTTTATGTGCTCAAGGTCATTGTTTCCGTAATTTTTCTTCTTTGCCCTGCATCATCAGTTCTTTTCTTCATTATGTAATTCCCACTGGCAAACTAATGGATTGTAGTTTTTCTCCTTTTAAAAAACAACCAAAGAAATCAAAATTCCTCTCCTGAATCCACTAACTCCCTCCAGACATTTTTTTTTTCTGTTCCTTTAGGGTAACATTCTCCAAAAGATTATTTGTATGCGCTGTCTTCAATTCCTCTTAATCCATCCTCTCTTGAACCCATGCCAATCAGGTGTTGTTTCAGTGATTCCACCACAACACCCCTTAACTCCATAACCAGATCTTTCACCTTCAAAATGCAAAGTACAGGGGGGCCTGGGTGGCTCAGTTGGCTAAGTGTCTGACTCTTGGTTTTGGCTCAGGTCATGATCTCATGGATCATGGGATGGAGCCCTGCTGGGGGGTCTGAGCTCAGCCAGAGTCTGCTTTAGGATTCTTCCCCCCCCCCCCGCTTCTCCTTCCACTCGAGCATGCCCACTCGCTCACTCTCTCTAAAATAAATAAATAAATCTTTACAAAAAATGCAACATACAATGCTCTGTTCTTATCTCATTTGACCTGGAGTATTTAGCTCTATCGACACCTTCTCCTTGAAATGTTTTTTTTTTCCCTCTTGGCTTCAAAGACAATACACTGTCCTGATTTCCCTCCCACCTCACTGGTGACTCTTTCTGTCTCCTTTGTTGATTTTGCCTCATTTCTTCAATCTCTGCTCCAAGGCTCAGTCCTTGGTTCTCTTCTCATCTTTATTTACTCACATCTCACGACTTCAAATGCTACCTAGGTTCTGAAATTTCTAATACTATATTCTCCAACCTTGACCTCTTTCCAAATTGCAGACTATATCTAATGGCCCACTTGAAATCCCCACTTGGATATCACATCAGAATCTCAAACTAACATGTCCCAAAGTGAACTGCTAATCACGTCCCCAAATGGTCCTCCCACAGATTTCCCATCTCAGTAAATGGCATCTCCATTTTTCCAGCCGTTCCAGCCAAATACTTAGAGACATCTTGGGATTTCTTTTTTTTCTCAAACTCCTCATTGAGTTTGTCCTCACATTCCTTTGAAATGCATTCATAATCTGAATACTTTTCACCACCATCTCTCACCTAGATTTCCCTACATAGCATTTACTCTTGTTTCCTTATGGTCTATTTTCACCAGAGCACACAGGGATTTTTCTTAAGTTGGATGATTTCACTCTTCTACTGAGAACCCTTCAGTGACTTCCTGTTTCACTCACAGTGGCCTCCAGTGGCCTCCAGTCTGGCCTGATTCTATGTCATTCTGTGCCTGTGATCTCATCTCCCACCCATCTGCCCCTCACTCATTCAGTCCAGCTACACTGAAGACCCTTCTGTCCCCAGCCCACCAGGGATGCTCCCATCACAGGGCCTTTGGACTTGCTGTGCCCTTTGCCTGTCACGCTGCTCTCCCCTTGCCACCCGGGACATAGCTTTGACTTTACTTGTCTATTTGTATTTTTGTACGTATCCCTCATCATGATATAAGTTCCGTGAAGGCAGGGCTTCGATCAGTTTTGCTTGCGGTTATATCCCCAGAACCAGCAGAGGGACCATCTACGTGGTAGGTACTCTGTAAATAAGTGTTGAGTTAGTACATTTTCATTTCCATTTTTTGTTTGTTTCTTTTGTTTTTAAACATAGTCAATTCTTCATGCACTTTGAAATGCATTTTATTTTCTGCTGAGATGCGAGACAGAGGTGGCTAACTGGTTCTTTCTAAAATCCCTTTGGTGAAACTACATTGTGATGCTTTCTTTGTTCTGTATTTATCCTTACTAGAGCCTGTCTGTTCCCCGCCCTTGTTTCGTGCTGCTTGGATTAATATGGCTTTGCTAATATGTTTTAACAAGTGATAGAGGTAGTCACCCCCTTTCGACTCAGTCCCAAATTTCTCTTTCTCCCCTGCTTATTCTTAACACATCTGTGCCAAATCACTTACATGCTGCCTCCTGGTTAGCCAAGTGACAAGAAGCAGGCTTGTTTTAGTTTCCTCAAATCCTTTTTAATGTACTATTTCCCACTTACATTTTCTCTCAGCTTCTAGGATTTGGGGATTACTGGCATTTTACTTGGGACTTGATTCTCTTTCCTTTTACTTTGCTACCAATTTTGCTTGTCTCCCTGGTATTGAACTTTGTTATATCATGGTTCCTGATTCTGTCCGATCATCTGTCTTTGGAGTCTGTCACTGCCTGCGGTGGGACAGTTATTTCCCTGTGTGGAATTCAAATTTTCTTGTAAATGCTTACTAAAATATAGTTTTCTTTAACCTGGTAAAATGTTTCTCATTAAGGACAAGATTGGGTATTTGTGTATTCATTGTCATTATTAATAAAAGCTTTTTTGTTGTACTCATGGGTAATATATGAGATAATATGTTCTGTGTGGGAGGCGATTTTTTCTGAGAGTAAATTTATTTAGCATTTTAAAAAAATTCTTCATTATAAAATATTTTAAACTAATTTTCATAACTATAATGAATGTAATAATTTTGTCTCTATGTCTTGTTTAGGTTGGCTATATAAGAACTTCTTTAAAACAATTGTATAACAAAGAATTCTATATTACAAGAAAAATATAGAATAGAATCTTTTTAAGGTTTCATAGGAGCACAAACCTCTAATTTAATGAGATATATTCTATGATTTTATGTGTTTTGTGTGCATATGTCAGTTGGTCTAAATTAGGACATACATGGGACACCTGCGTGGCTCAGTCGGTTAAGCACCTGCCTTCGGCTCGGGTCATGATCTCAGGGTCCTGGGATGGAGCCCTGGATCTGGCTCTCTGCTCAGTGGGGAGCCTGCTTCTTCCTCTCCCTCTGCCTCCCCTGCTAGTGCCTTCTCTCTCTCTCTCTCTCTCTGTCAAATAAATATATAATATCTTTAAAAATAAATAAGTTAGGACATACATATATTACCTACACTCTATCCCTGTAAATAGTGCATACTTTAAATTAGAAAGTGAAAAATTAAATGATTTAATGGCAACAGGACTGGGAATAATGACTATGTTTTTCACATTGGTGTTACATTTTGTTCTATCACTATATTAAGATATATAGTTGGAAATAGTCCATGCGCAGCTTTTTTATGGAGCACTTGGCTCATGCTCTGACTGAAGGAACCTTCAAGAAGAAAGCTGCCTTGAGATAGCTCTGAAGAGGTGGGACTAGCATGTACACATTTGTTCCGAAGTTGAGAAATTTTATATCTTTTTATGACACTGAAAATGGGAGCAATATGACAGAAAAATAGCCAGTCTCACAGATTTATATCTTTCCTCTTAACCCAAGACTATAAGAGAAAGATTGGTGCTGCCAGAGATAGCCCCATCATTAGAATACCCCAAATAGAGTGGCCACCTAAGAGCAAGCCCACAAGAAAAACACTGTTTCCTCATTAAACAGTTAATATAATTCTAACAGCATGGTTTGCTAAGTATGAGGAAAGAGACTGGAATAAGGATCTATTAGGATGCTTTCACAGATAACACCCCTGAAACACACACACACACACATCTTGGTAATTCTGCTTTTCTTCGCATAGGAAAATTGCATTCTTTAAACATGCAGCACTTGATGATGGAGCCAGATGTCAAAAAGCATGTGGAGCTGGAGAAGAATACAGCCTCAGGATTGAAGATTTGCCATGGAAAATCCAAATACAGATCAAGGAATTTTTTTAAATACTTAACAGTCTATTGTTTGAAGTCTATTTAGGAGACAAGATATCCTATATGCTTTGAAAACAGTCACTGATCTGAAAGTAAGATTGATTATAAAATCCACTTCTTCCTGAAGTGGTGGTGGTGACCCATGCTAACAATCATCGATCGACTGTATCGGCATTCATGCTGTCATAGTAAACACTCACACGGCCCAAGCCCCCAAACCCTTCCCCCGGTTCTGATCATGTCACTAAGGCCACTTCCTTCGAAGGCTGACTAACATCACACACTATAGCACAATAAGCTGGCCCATTGTTTTGTCTAAATAAGTCCATGTGTGGGAGTGCTGATTCCAGGATATCGTCCAAACCTACAGACCTTTAGAGTTGCCCTTGTTATGTGCATGTGCGTCTGCTGAGCCAGCAGGCTGTGCTGCTTTGCCTCCAAAGAGTTGTCCACATCCAGGCATTAAGTCACTATAGCGGACACGCACCACTGGAATGCTGTGACCTACATACGGTGTATGTGGTTTACATTTTCAGTAACTGGGAGGCAATTTAATTGTCTGACTCAATTACAGTAAGTGAACACCAGACTGCCAAGTCTTCATTCACCTCACTGAAAACGGACCCCTCGAAGTCAAGCCAAATTCTCGAAGGAGAAGCTCGGTCAGCAAAGCTGATGCTGAATCACGTGTGTTCCAGTCTGTATCTTGAAAAAGCTGTTAGTTTTCCTTGATCCTTTATTTCTAGTGTTCGCTCTCGGAAACTGGTCAAACTCTAAGATCAACACTACAATTGAGTTTGACTCTAGCAGAATGGAGATCCTAGGTTGGGCAACCGTTTCTTAGCTGAAAGCCAAAAGAAATATTGCCCAGTAGGAGGAACCATAGTAAACCTGGGTTTTGATTCATCTGGAAAGTGTACATTTTCCAAGCAACACTGATATGCTTGGAATTCTGCATGAGTCTTAATCTCCACTCGAACAAGGTAGCCTGGGCTCTTGGGACTAGACTACCTTATGTCCACATGTGGCCAACTGCCTCAAGACTGGTTTGTCAAGTGACTCCTTCTTTAACCTGCCAACACAGGCTTCTGACCAGAAGGCACGGGGTATGCTTAGCCAGAGAACTGCCACTTAGCGAGAAACAGGCCAAGAGTCCACTGAGAAACCACTGCTCTAGCTCTCAGTTCCTGATGAAGCAAAGGGAATCTGTTCAAGTCTCTTTCTTTGTAAAGTGCCAAGCAGTAGGCATTACATTTGAAGTCTTCCCCTAACCGGTAACTATGTTAAAAGATAATGAGGATAATTCTCCGTGAGAGTTATGACCAAGCCTGACATGTGCCATGAGAATTTCCAGAGAAAGGCTGGTAAAATTCTATAAAAAGAGTAAAAGCAGAGTGAGAGGAGATCCATTTTTATACCTCAGCTCTGAAACAAATAATTCTGCTCTATTTATAGTAACCATGAAAATCCCCACAACTTGACAATAAGCAGGTGGGCCACTGACATTTCTTAGAAGTACAAATAATTACAATGGAAACTTACTCTTTCTCCCACCACTGAGTTTATGCAGTGAAAGGAAGGCCCAGAGTGGAGTGGAAGAGAGGCCATGAGAGAGCGATCTGACCTGAGGCTGATGCTTTTTGCTTGTTTGTTTCTGTATTATCAATGTCTTTAGGGTTGTGTGGCTAAGTTTGAAGATCAGTGGGCCAGGAATGATCACTACTTAGATTCTATGACATTATGCCTATTTAAAATAACATATAGAAAAGACGTAACAAAATACAATAAACTTGTGAAGCAAATAGGTCATTCCCCATCACCACCGATGGTTGAAAGCTGTTCGGCCTTAGGAGGAAAATATTAATGCCGGTTGGCTCTTCAGATTCTTCATTTGCCTTTCTCTAGAGTACATTTTTTTCAAAAATATCTCATAACTTGTTAACAATTCATTAATGTTCAGAATTTGGGGGGGATTATATGCCTTGAACAATATTCTTAAAATAACTAGGTCCATATAGCCGTTGGGGAAGAGTAGAAAGGAGTGTGGAATGTGGTTGAGAGTGACAGCCCTGGCACCACATGACCTGGGTTTGGATCCAAGTTCTGCCATTTTGTAACTGTTGGCTATACCTTTTTTTTCCCTGTCCTACTCCTCTGTTTTGTTTTTATCCATAAAATGGGAGGAAGAAGGATTAATGAAATAATGCATCTTAAGCTCTTCACGTAATGCATGGTATATAGGAAACAGTCAACAAGAGTTACTGATTATTATCTTAAAAATGAGCAAATCAGCATACACACACACACATACACACACACAGTCTTTTATTAATCCTCTGGTACTAGGATCTCCATGCACTTATTAACAGAAGGACCTGTAACATTTGTGTTCTTAGATACAACTTAGAAAATACTGAGCAGGTGAAGTAAGAGACCCTCTATGGAATGTGATTTTGGGGTTCCTGGAAGACCCCTCCTCACATACGGAGAGCTGATGTTCCACATATTGTCATCTTATTCCATCTCATTGAATGTATGTTAAACTTAAGTTTAAACTTCCCTTCTTTCTTCCTTCCCTTCCCTTCCCCTTCCTTCCTCCGTCTCTTTCTCTCTCTCTCTCTTTCTCTCTTCCTTCTTTCCTTCCTTCCTTTCTTCCTTCCTCCCTCCCTCCTTTTTTTTTCTTTCTTTCTTTCTTTCTTTCTTTCTTTCTTTCTTTCTTTCTTTCTCTCTCTCTCTCTCTCTTTCTTTTTTTCCTCTCTCTCTTTCTTCTCTTTTCTCTTTTCTTCACCCATTCTCTTCCCCTATCTGGGACTTCTTGGTGGGCTTCCCAAAGTTCCTATAGATTATGGGAAGTTGGTATGAGCTGCCCAGTGTTTAGATTCACTGAGAAGTTCTGCAAAATCAGCACTACCATCTGCCAATTGTTCTTTAGTTTAACATTGAGATGAAAATGTTTTCAGAGGAATATACTTTAAGCTCTAGGTGGTAACAATATGTTTTAATTCTCATCATTGTATTTTTCTGATTTTTTTGCAATTAATGTGTATCACTTTCATAATCAGAAATAAAAAAATTAAGGAAAATAAGAAAGTGATTGATAGCACTATTCAGAGTGTGAATTCAGGGCAAGAATCATTCATCCCCTTTTGCTTCTTCTGCCATAATTTCTAAGTATCTTGGTGACAGTTTTCCTGTCAGAAAAAAAAGCTCTATAAAGTACATCAACACATAACATATATATTTCTTCCTTCCTGGGGTTTGTACAATTTGTATATTAAATTGCAAATGTGAACATTATTTGCTCTCTTTATCTGCCTTTTGGCCTCAGAACTTTCCTCACACATTTACTTTTTCCTTCTCTGCATATGACATTCTAGAATGTTACATGCTTTAGCTTTTAGTTCATTTTCTATGGAAGACTTCAGCATGTCAGACCAATTTCTCACATTCATATGGAAATATATTTCAGTACCATGGCCCATCAGCTTGCACAATGAACAAGAGTGAATATGAAAAGCATTTTCTGAAAATAAAATAAAATCTACAAATGTATCTTGAGAAATTAACTTAGAGTAGCAATTTCTCTGGTACATGGACACATTTTTTGTCCATGAAAGGCTTCTAAATTCATGTCTATCCATTTGAAGGAACTGTGACTGAACAGTTATGACTTTTCCCAGTGAGAGAAAAAAAAAAAGGAACCACATACATCAGATATTCCATATGCCTGTGTTATGTCAAAGCCTTGAACATTTTATTGACTCTGTCTGGTCAGATGTCTCAGGAAACACATCAGCTTATGACACACAGGTTCAAACCTTGAATCCACTTTTTTTTACACTGCTTTGAATTGGCTTTTTTTTTTTTTTTTTTTTTTTTTTTTTTTTTTTTTTTTTTTTTGGTGAGGCAAGACCATTAGCTTCAATTAGCTTAATACCAAAGACAATGAAGATACTATCAGTAAGTATGTGGGACACCTCATCACGCAGGTTTAGACAAAAGTAGCATAGCTTTTAAGCTCACAAAACTTTTTGAAGGCAGTACTTTCCTGACTTGTGGCAGAGCTACTGTGGGATTTCTGGGTAAAGAAGTTTTCGTCATCACTTCTCCAGAGATCCTGGAAGCACGGAGTATCTCCCTGGGCTCCTGGCCAGCTCCAATAGAGTATTGGCTTCCCGCACCACTTCCTCCCCAGAGATTCCTTACTTGAAACGTGTGCTGCTTGAAGAGGGCAAACATGTTACCACTGTGCTAATTGGAGTCCCTCTTCCCATGTGGCAAATTTATCACTAAGTTATTGACCAAAAAAAAAAAAAAAAAAGTCAACAAAACAAACAAAACGAATGAATAGCATTACTCATACATTTGAGTAGCAGCTTTCATACTCAATTTCGAGAAACTTGGAAAAGAAATGAAATGGAATGGAGGAGATTTGCAGTAGGAAAACTTTGATGAGCGGCTCTGGAAGTAGGAAAGAGTCTGTCCCTTTCTACAGCGACTTTCCAAACCCACAGAAGCACATATTGAATATATTATGGGCCATATTCTCATTCTTTTCCTCTCTTTTGACGTGTAAGATAAAACTTCTCCTTCCTTTGATTCTCTGAATCTTTTATGTACTAATGGTTCATTCTTTGATGCACACGTGCACAAAAGTGGTCCTCCTTGAGGGGCTTTTCCAGAGCAATACTCTTTAATCTTACCTTATATAAGACATGTATCGTTGTCAATGCTTGCTAATAGGTGGGTCACCACACACACTTTTACAGTCTATTTGGAGAACTTCGGAAGACAGCAGGCGTTCTTAAGAAAGTTCAAAATTAAATTAATGAAAATTTTTTATTCAGATTTCCATAAGATTTCATTATACATGTGTATGTATATGTATATTGCTCTAGCATGAGAAAATGCTGTGAAGATTTACCACGTTTTATTAATTTATATGTTATAGCAATACAAAATCACTCTTTTTTCTATGTCAACTTCCTATGATTCTTTTATAGCGTTTATCATAACACTTCCAACATATCTCACTGTGTACATGGAGATTATCTCCAAAGCAATGGCTCGGTCTTATTCTTCCTTGCTGTGGGAATACTTTGATCCTCGGCACAGAGTGAACATATAAATGCACATTAGTTGAATGAATAAAGAAACCAGACAGATGAATAAGTGGAGGGCCAGTCACATGCATATATTTAATACTAGAATCTTGTCTATAAAACAAATGCAGGAATATTTACTAAGTTTTCCCTCAAAGATCTCTCTAAGATCAGGCATGATGTAAGTAGAGTGATGACACAATACTTTACAGCAGGGTTTCTCGACAGCGGCGGGGTGGACGTTTGGGGCACGAGAATTCTTTGTTGTGGAGGTGGTTCTATGAATTGTAAGACGTTTAAGCAGCATCCCAGCCTCTGCCTGGTAGATGTCAGCAGCAATGCCTCCCTTCCCAACAGTGCCTCCAGATGTTGTCACCTGTCCCTGGGAGAGGAAGGGACAAAACCACTTTGGTGGAGAACCACTGCCAACTAGTGTCTGATTTCAGGATGGTATTACACATTTGGGTTGCATTTTTTTTTCTTTTCTAGAAATTGAGTTCATAACTGGGGTGGGAAATAGAGTGGAAACAGTAATGCCATTTTCCTGCTCAGATTGGGAAGGTTGGGAAACAATCTTTGCCTTCCAAAAAAACTCATTTCAGAGATGCCATTTATTTGGGTAAACTAATATTTTCAAGCTATAAAGTGAAAATAAACCCCTGGAGACCCAAGTCCTGGTGCTTCTGATGCATGGGCTCTCCATGTAGTTTCCACCTGTAAGGTACACATCCCCACATCTGCTGAAAGAAGCTTACACTACCTTTTTGTCTGTTCTATGCTTGTTCCGTGTACTAAAGGTAAGTACATAGTAGGCATTTTTTTTAAATGCCCCATCTTCCAAATAAATAAATAAATAAATAAAATCTTTTAAAAAAACAAGTTGAAATGTTAAAAAAAAAAATTCTTTCACATTAAAAATACTCTCTCCGAAATGGCAGGTCAGATAATCTCTATGTAATGAGTTAGGAACAAATGGAAACGGAGAGAATTAGAAAAACAGTGTAGGTTTATAGATTGTTACTGGCAGAGCCAGAGGTAATCTGATGTCTTGAGTCCCAATCCCAACATATACAACATTTTAATTAGTACTTTCAGAATGCTCTCAGAACAGGAGGTAATCATTTACACTCCTATAGTGATACATTAGTTTTCATTCCCTACCTCTCATCTTCTCACAAATATTTGGCTCTCTCTTACTTCAGTCTTTGCCAATATCATGAGTGCAACGTATCATTCTGTGATTACTCCAAGGTTGAGCTCTGTTCATATATTTCGTGGCTATTTGTATTTGCACTTCTACTAACTGCCTATTCCTTTTCTCAATTTTTTGGTTTACTTTCATGTATATTTCTTGTATATTGTAAATCAAAAATCTCTACTAGTTTTAGACATTAGAAGTGGTTTCTGGCAGATTGTCACCAAGCTGTTAATTTGTACATGAAGAAAACGTCTTAATTTTAATGACATGATATCTATTGATTCATTCAGGTGTCTCTCTGTTGTTCATCTTTGTATAGGTTATAATTTGGACACTCAGCCATGCTTTTTCTCTTTAAAGTTGGCTGGTTTGTGATGCTCTCTCTATGATAAAGTTCCCAAATATTCATAAACCCCATTTCTGAGCCCTATTCCAATTCATTGGTCTATTGATCTATTCCTATGCTATTACTACAAAGACTTTCTATCTCTCACTATCTCTCTATTTCATTCTTCTTTCTTTTCTTTTCTTAAGTTTTAAAAATTATTTATTATAGCCTTGTGGCATATCTAGTGTACCAGTATATCAGTCAGTGTTCTCCAGAGAAACAGAACCAATAGGAGTTATATATACATAATATTATATATATATGTATATGTATACATGTTATACATATATACACACATATACGTGTGTGTGTGTGTATATATAGATATATATATCCCCATTAGTGAAGGAGAAATCAAGACATTTTTCAGTGAACGAAAACTAATATAATTTTTTATAAGCAGAACTATTCTGATAGAATGACCAACAGAAATTTGCTAAAGGTAAAGAAATGATAAGAGAAAGAATCTTGGAACATTATGAACGAAGAAAGAACAATTGAAAAAATAAAAATATTAGTAAGGGCAGTAGACTATCCTTTTCTTCTTGAGTTTTCTAAATTATATTTTACAATTTGAAGCCAAAATTATAGCACTGTCTGATGTGATTTTAACTTATGTAGAGGAAATATTTAAAACAATTCTATTATAAATGGGGGAGGGTAAAGAGGGGTAAAAGGAGCTAAACTTTCTAGATTTCACTTCAATTGATCAAGTGTTATGAACAGTATAATGATGTAATAATGGTATGTATGATTCCATTTGTATAATATTCTTGAAATGACAAAATTGTAAAGATGGAGAACAAATTAGTGGTTGATAGGCATTAGGGATAGTACAGGGAAGGGGGCGTGACTATAAAGGGGTATCAAGAGGGAAATTTTTGTGGTAATGGGATAACTGTATCTTGATTGCAATAATGGTTGCATTATTAAATCTACACTTGATAAAATGACACAGAATTACACATTCGTTGTATCAATGTTAATTTCTTGATTTTGATACTGGGCTAGTGTTATGTAAGATGTAACCATGGGGGAAACGTGGTGAACTGGTACACAGGATCTCTCTCTACCACCTTTACAACTTCTGTGAATCTCTAATCAGTTCAATATAACAAAATTTAAACAAAAACTTGCATCATCTGTCAGCATGGTAATAAATTAACTTTTGGGAATGGGTTCAGCCTGAAAAGATTAAATATATTTTTTCCCTTCTGAACTTTGGGAAGTCTTAAAGCTCAGAAAGATGGAGTCATTCCAGGAAAAGGTATTCCCATGTGGAATTTAGTATTATCTTTGAAATTGCGTTCAAAATATAATCTGCCTATTTTTTTGTAAACATGATGCTGAGTAAGAGGGTCAAAGTCAAATAAAACATGGTCTCCACCCCCTGCAGACCTGAAACATAAGCACATAAGCAAGGTAAGTTCCTAAAGTGCTATGAATTATATACTAGTTATCTGTACAGAATTTATTAAGAATTCAAGATAGTCGTATCACCACCAGTGCTACTCAGGGATCCCAGAAAATGCTTCTTGAGGGAGGGAACCCTCCAGCTAAGACTTGGAGGATATATAGTTCTCCAGATAGAACGAGATAGAGAATAGGGCAAAGACCATTTCTCTTTGCAAATCCAGCATCTGGAAACCAATATCTGCTATTCAAGAAGCACTCCATAAATGTATGAAACTCTGAGCAATTGGGATTGTATTAAAAAGAGGTTAAATTGGGGTGCTTGGGTGGCTCAATCGGTTGAGCATCTGACTCTTGATTTTGGCTCAGGTGATGATCTCAGGGTCATTGGATTGAGCCCTGAGTTGGTGTGATTGGCGGGCAGTCTGCTTGAGATTCTCTCTCCCTCTCCTTCTGCCCCTCCCCCTCTCTCTAACGAATAAATAAAATCTTGAAAAAAGAAAGAGGAAAATGGATTTTAAACATGAAAGTTAGGAAAAGAACAAATTTCCATTTTTGCCCTGAGAAGGGCTCTGTAGTGCCATGAAAATTTCTAGAACCCTCCAGGCAGAAATAGCCCAAACTTTAGATATTCCATCTTTTTCATTCACACATAAACACAGAGAATTTTTGAAGAGGACTATATGGTACAGAGCATTCTGGTGCCCTCACCCAACCCACTGACATAGAAGCCCGGAGTTACCACAATTCCTTTTTGGAAATATAATCAATTTGTGTATAAATTTAGTAAGTGTATTATTTTTTAATGCAAATAAAAGTTTGTAAATCTAGTCTTTAAGGCATAGCCAATGTTTAACTTTTGCATTCTTCCTTAAAGCAAAAAAAGATACTTGACCATGGTGAAATATATTATACTGTTAAATATTTAAATGAATATTATTCTCTAACATAAACAAATGAAATTTGCTAAACATAAATTTTCCATTTTTATCATTAAAAACATTTCCTACTCTTTCTCAACTTTTAGAAGGTTTCTTCCTGTTATCGTACCCAAATCCAATCCCGTTTTTCAAAAGTTCCCCTCTAATTCTCCATAAATTCAGCTTACTCCCCTTTTCATTTACAGAGGCAAACCCAACACTTGGAAGGAAGAAGGAAAATAAATAATATTTATGTGGTTGACTGAGAAGGAAATTTACTCCTCTTCTATGATATATGAATTTAAATTAGAGACAAATTAAAAAACAGAATGTTTTAAAAAAATGAAACAAATTTTCAGGATTAAAAAAATTATAAAGCAAAGTTTAACAAATAGCTTCAGTAATAAAGTATTTGAATTTGCATATTCTAAAGTTTTGTATCACTTTTAGTGTATGTTTTTAAAAATGTAAACATTAAAAATAAAGCTAAACAGAGCTGTTAAGCTGCCAGTTTGAAACTGCAATCAACATAAGATACAGATCTTGAATTCTTTAGACAACAGCTGTGAAAATTTATATGAGGGCTCTTACTATTGATTTGTTATTAAAAGGACAATTATATCATATGTAAATGGTCATATATATCTCCAGTTACAAAATAAATAAGTCATGGGGATGAAAAGTACAGCCTAGGGAATATACCCAATTATATGCAATAATTTTGTATGGTGATACATGGTAATTACACTTACCATGGTAAGCATTGCCTAATACATAGAATTATTGAATCACTATGTTATAACACCTGAAACTAATATACAACTTATATTGTAAGTCAACTATACTTCAATTTAAAAAAAGGAAAATTATAAACTGTCCACTAGTCGGTGTGAATTTAAGACTTGTAAGTGAGCATATACTCATGTAGTTTCTATTCTGCAACAGAAAGTTACTAATGGAAAATAAGTTAAATATAATTTTTGGATTTCCACAGGCTAAGTGGATCAAGTGGTTTATATAAACCTCTTGTTTTCAATAAGTAACATTGTCTCAGAAGACAGGCTTTTTCTTTCTCTAGTAATAACTGAATGATATTTTAATGAGAAAAAAACTTTTTTGCGTTTTAAAGACAATGAAAAAATATCTGCTGTGGGTGTTGACAGAGTTAGTTCATCCTAGAATATCATTTGCTTTTATGTTTGCCATGATCTTCGGGACTTCCAGTAAGGTATTATATGGACAGGCAATGTTTTAAGCGGATTTGTATTCTTTGTCCTCAGAGTAGACTATGAAGTGCTTAATTTGGAACTTATCCAGTTATTGTAATCCATTTAGATGAGGAATTCAGATACTTTAATTTACAAACTGCAGATCTCCCTTGACTTACAGTGAGGTTATGTCCTGATAAACCTATTGTAAGTTGAAAATACGGCAAGTTGAAAGTACATTTAATACACAAAATCTACCAAACATAGCTTAGCCTCGCCTAGCACCTTACATGTGCTCAGAACATTTAACAGTAGCCTATGGTTGGGCAAAGTCATCTAACACAAAATCTCTTATAATAAAATCTTGAATACCTCATGTAATTTATCAAAACCTGTACTGAAGGTAAAAACCGGAATGGTTGTGTGGGTACAGAAAGGTTGTAAGTGCGTCGGTTGTTCACCCTTGGGTTCGCAGAGCTGACTGGGAGCCCCGTCCTCACTGCCATGCCCAGCATCACAAAATAGGATCATATCAGCTATCACCACCCCGGAAAATGTCAACATTCAAAATTTGCAGCACAGTTTCTCCTGAATGTGTATCACCTTTGCATTATCATAAAGTTGAAAAATTGTAAGTTGAGCCATTGTAAATAGGGGACAGTCTGTATAAAATGTGACTTCTGAAATTTTCACTTATTTAGAATTACATACATGCAATAATGAGAAGTACAAGAATAACACATTTAATGTTCATGTTAGAGATGACATGTAAATGCACATAAAATGTGTGCATGCATGACAAATGTGATACACGCATACGTGTGTATGCATATATATACATATAATTAATATATATGTGTATATTATAAATGGGTGTCTTCCTTATATATACTAATGGATACTCCCTCATGTCAGGGACTATACTCAAAATTTTACTTATTTTCTCATTTCATTTTCATAAGAACCTTATGAGATATGCAATATTGTTATCACCATTTTATAGAAGAGACAATTGCAGCTCAGAAAAATTTAAGTGGCTTGCCCAAATTCTCAGCTAGTAAGGGGTAAAGCCAGAATGTTTTAAAAAACAAGAACGAAAGCAAAAACTGATTTTAGAGCTCATACACTCAGACACTAGATACCCCATTAAAGCCAATGCCCTCTAAGCCTAGCAAAATATGTGGGACTCTGTATTTCCTAAGTTTGCTCACTTACTTTAAAAAATAACTGTGGTCTATATTTCTTAAAGGGTACGTTTAAATTAATTCGTTATTGATAATTCTTTTTAAAAGTCATTTCACAACAATTGTCCAAAATGGAAAGAAAAGAGGGACATTTTCAGGACTAGAAGTTAAGCCATCCATATGGCCAGGTTTCCCCTGGAAACGACGTGTTTTGGCGGGACCGAGCCTCAGAGCTGGGCGGGCTCTTGCCCCTGGCCCAGAGCCGCCGGGTGATTGCTTTAGCAGGAGGGGCGACGCTCCAGCAGAGCGAAGCCAGGCCTGGGCCAGATGAGTCCGGGCTCCTCCTCTGTGACCAGCTGACACAAGACAGACTTCACGGGTCCCGGTGTGGGGGAACTTCAGGACATGTGATGGTTTTTTGAGTCACATGCTCACATCTGAGGTGCTTCACGGAGTGCTAGAACTAGGGGACACCGGCACAATGTCTCATTTCACTCCCACTTTTTGCAGCCAGGTCAAGAGGATAAATCGATTAGCTCAAAGATAACCAAAGGCAGAGGTAAGATGGGAGCTGAGGTCTCCTGACTCCCGTACAGTCAGTTCAGCCCCTTTAACAGCAGCCGAGAAAAAGCCTTTTCATTTCAAGTGTGAAATAGTCTAACTCAAAGTGGCTGGAGTTTAAAGGAGGCGATGTTGGTTCATGTAAGCGAAGCAGCGGCAAAAATAACAACAGGAACCAGCTTTTCTCTCCACATTCCACCAACACTTCCCCTACGTTGATTCCGTTCTCAGGCTTCTCTCTGCAGCAAGAGGGCTCATAGCAGCTCTAGCTTCAGCACCCTCTCAAATTCAAGTGCAGAGGAAATGAGAACTTTCTCCAAACTATTTGAAACTAAAATCTTGGGGTTGCCAGTCCTGGCCAGAATTGGATGTAGTCCTATTCCTCAAAACTCAGTAATGCCAAGAAGATGGAATGCCCTAATCAAGTGAGGAGGGGTCTAGGTCACATGTCCATTGCCAGAGCCCCCCTTTTCTTATTTTATTTTTTTGAGCGAGAAAGAGAGAGAGAGACTGGGGAGAGGGGCAGAGGGAGAGGAAGAGAGAAAATCTTAAGCAGGCTCCACTCCATGCACAGAGCCTGACGTGAGGCTTGATCTCAAGACCCTGAGATCATGACCCTGAGATCATGACCTGAGCCAAAATCAAGAGTCCACCAACTCAACCGATTGAGCCACCCAGGCAGCCCTGCCAGAGCCCTTTTAAAACCATATGACTGAGGGTGGGGATGAGGTATTTGGGATATTTTCAGCATGAGAAGAGTAAATGAATGGAGAGTGCCAGAACAATATATGTTCATTATATGAATGTAAATAACACTGTTATAAAGTATGGAAGTGGCTACTGACCTTTAAA
This sequence comes from Ailuropoda melanoleuca, assembly GCF_002007445.2. Taxonomy (NCBI): domain Eukaryota; kingdom Metazoa; phylum Chordata; class Mammalia; order Carnivora; family Ursidae; genus Ailuropoda; species Ailuropoda melanoleuca. The sequence goes on from NC_048236.1 coordinate 26,325,924, forward strand.
GAAGTGAGTAAGAGTCTCAATCCCGGAATGAAGACATGTCGAGATTTAGGACCCACGTATTCTCCAGGTTAGAACATTTTGTTAAGTTAGAAATCAGTTCAAACGCAGAAGGGATAAGAAGATAGTTTTGACAACAATGACTAAAAAGCCAAAAGTATATTGTAAATTTTGGGGAGGAAGAGCAAAGATGTTGTCTCGCCTGTGGGTGCTGGAAATGGTGACAATACAAAATCAACTATTTTTGTCTCTCCTACTAGAGTGAAAGAGTTCTTCTGCTGGATATTTGCCGCATTGCGTCTACTTTCCACATCCAACACTCTCATATTAATGAAAGACATATCAGTTGAATTAGACAAAATAATAAAAGCACTGATAGCTAATGACATTTTTTGATTTGTCCAGAAGACCTTTTATGACTGACGGGTTTATAACAAAAAGGGACTACAGCAGCACAGAAACCGCCCATAACCTAACCAAGGAACATAGGCTAAACGCTAGAAGGAAATTCTCCACGTAGTTTTACTAAAAGAAAACATAATAATCACATGAATATAATAATGCAGGAAGACATCATAAAGCCACAGAATGAGATGATCTAGGATCTCAGAGGAAAAACTTCCAAGACCAAGACTTCATTCAAAACTAATGATAGATTCTAAATAAATTAGAAGTAACAAGGGCCATATTAGAGCTGAAATGGAATTGCTTTCTTAGAGGAAAGATCAAGATAACCACAGTAAAAATGCAGACCAAAAAATAGTATATATGGAGAAAAGATCCCTGAAATGAAGGAAGAATTGCATCTGCAGAGTGAAAAAAAATACCCGCTTCCAAGAAAAAATTAATATGGAGCCGTCAACCTTCAGGCATCCCTGGATGCGTCATGTTGCCTCCAAGATAATTCCTCAGGCATTCAAGTAGAAAAGCAACTCTCTTATTAGGAACAATGGGAGCAAAATAGGCTAGCTTCAGACTTTCTCCTAGGCACACTGAGTGCCAGAACGCAGAGGGGCGACGTCCAAAATGTGTGCAGAAAGGCCCCAAAAGAATATATGCTGTTGTCATGCTGTTACTTAAGTAGGAAGACAAAAGGTAGACACCTTCGAATATGAAAGAACTCAGGGACCAAACCACTTTTGAGCCCTTCTTGGGAAAAAAGTACCATTCAATGAAATCAAGCCCATGAAGTCGTGAAGGAAGAAGCCTCAGGAAAAGACACTGAGTTGGAGCAATGTCTCTAAAATTCCACGGGAAAGCAGTGTGACCAAATTCTGGACTGGTGCATACTATTCTTCTATCGTGAAGGCAATAGGCAGACATTCTCAAGCCTGTAAGGACTCTGGAAAAGCCAAAGTTCAAAGGCTTTCTTCAACAAATGATAGTGAAATGCGATCAAAAGATTATTTAAATTGAGGTCAGAAATAGAAAAGCCGCAGAAAGATGGAAGACAATGGAATACCATCAATACATAACAAAACATACATGTTCTTGTGCCTTTTGTCAACTTAAAAAATATCTAAACAACAAAATTTAGGTGTAGGCTAGGGTGTGGGTCAGAGTGGAAATGCATGAATTTCCTCATTTTCACAGCTGGAAGCCAACTGTTACTACCTAAAAGTGAAACATGTAGTTAAAAAATAAAACTAATTTCTGTATTTTTCATAATTTCTTTAAACTCAGAGGGTCTTTTACAGATTAAATAACTCTCGTGCAGAATATTTATCATAAATATAAACTTAAAACGTGATGGTCCCAATTTTAAAAATAGCATGCACAGTGTGATACATTTTTAGAAACGTATTTATTCTGTCTATAGATATGTATACATACATAAGGATTTCTGGAATCATGTTAATCTAATTTTTTTTATGTTAACCTAATGTTAAGAATGTCTCTTTCCAGGTGGTGCGATTTTACCCTTTTGTCTTTTTTCCTTTTTATATTCATTGAAGTTTTTGTAATAAATATGCATCATGTTTATAAAAATAATATCATTATTCTAAAAAAATATTTCCAAAGGAACAAGGGAAGAGAAAGAATCAAGGGAGGTCAGTGACAGCATTAAACGGATGCCCTCAGGTCTGAAGGTATCATTTCAGGTCAATTTCATTTGCTTCGGACTTCATTCATCAGACTACAAAGACCCTCAGGTGCTGTCACACCTCAAGACCTCAAGAAGGGCCAGGTGGGTCACTGAGGAAGAGGCCAGGGGGTCTCCAACACTGAAGAGATGGGAGAGTAAGTGGTGGGAGAGTGTGACCTTGATTCTTTCAGCATCCTGCGCAGATTAACTTGGGAGGGAAGGGGTGGAAGTAATAGGTCTCTGCACGCATTCTGCCTCCCTCAGCTTTTGCCCACTACTTTGTATGTGATATATGATACCGTTTCCAGGTTTTTGTCTTGGATTTTATTTAAGAAAAGGCAGCTTTCTGGATTCTGTTTTGGGGGCTCCCCCCCTTTTGAAGGTTCATTATAATCTTACTGGCATCCAATAGAGTATTTAAGAAGAGGGTGTGAGGGCCAAGTTCAGAAGTCTCCTACAGGACATACACTGTTGCTTTTACTCATATAGCACTTTAGCAAGAGAAACAAATAAAGCTAATAAATGCACCTAAGAGGCAACTTTCCTTCTACGTTTTTTGAATGCCTTCTTGTCCATCCCATTCTCCGCATAGCTCACGGATATCTAACTTACATATTTCCTGAGGTTTTATACTTGTAATAGCACTTCATCAGTGGAATAAGGACACATCCCATACATAGGAATAAGGTGGTTCATACTGCGATGTTCCATATAACTGAGGATTTCTGCTTTAAGTACCTAAACTTTCAAACTGTATGGTTTTTTAAAATACCAAATGGTTTAGAATTGAGTAAAGTGTAAGCAAAAAAGTTCCCAATTACCCACCTCATTTCTGACCTAACTTCCAGTACTAGCCACAATTAATATTGGCTGAGGAATAAAAAACAAAAACAAAAACAAAAAACAAACAAACAAAAAAACAACTCAGAGAAGAGTCCTTCTCCACTTACCTCCACACTCCCATCCTTAGGAAAATAAAAAGTTCAGATTCTCTCTCTGGCACCCAGGGAAATGTTGGATCAGGGCCTTAATACCAGCTCTGTGCTATTTATCACATGTGTCTGATGACGTGTCATTCTTTTGCATATAATTTAGCATTGTTAATATTTTATTTGGTATTTTGTACCCAGAGAAAATTAATTCATCCTTTTAGCAAATGTCTACAGAGTGCTTACAAATTCGAGGTATTATATAGTGAATGTTATTCTCATAATCTCAAGGTCTTATCAGAAAGACAAACATGGACAGGCCATGAACATCTTTAAAAATTTGCCAGGCAACTGAGAAATCACTGCATTTCTCAACTTGTGCTACCATATTCTTAGTCCCAGAAGTTATTCCTTCAAATACATTAAGTTCAATGCCAGCTGGACCTGATTTAAAAAAAAAAAAAAAAGTACTTTGAATGTTTCTATTTAGAAATGTGTTGGGAGCCTGTGAATAAGTTTTATATTAAGCATTATTTATATTCTTCTTCGGCAAAACAAAATTAAATTTTAAAAATAATCAGTGCTGCAATTTACCAGATGGTCTTTTAAAGCCCTTGTTACTATTTGTGTTCAGTGCCATTCAGTTTATTTTTAAGTGGATTTTCCATTGAAAGCTTAAGCTGATGTCTAATGAAATTAATGCATGAAGTCAGGGTCAGACGGCATGAATTATTCATTGAATTCTCACACTTGCCTTTATGGTTAGGTCATCATAATATATCATAGTTACCATGAAGAATGTTAACTTTCTAAAACCAAAAACTACTCTCCTTTTAAAGTGCTTTTTATGTTTCATATAAATATATGTGTTCTAAGGCCCATTATCAAGAACTAAGGATTGTAACTTAGAGAATAAATTTTGGCATCAGAACTTTATATAAAACATTATCTTTAATGAACTCAGACTTGGGTGCATTTAGTTTCCTAAGAAGTAAAATTCTTTTAAAGCTTCTATCTTCTTTAAATACTGAATTTGAATTAAATATATTTGTTTTGGTATACTAGCCTATGATTAATTTCCCTAAGATTATGCATGAACGCAAAGTGAGGAAAAATATAAAATTTGATCTATAAGACAAACACTACTATTGTTTCTTAGGTATTTCTCTTTCTTTAAACTTAATCATTTTAATTTGGATTGGTTTACCTTAGAGTGGTGACATACAATTCATTGATGTGGTAGACATGTATCTGAAAATGGAGTTTACAGGCTATGAGTACCATTCGCATTTATAAAACTTCTGATAAGCTGCCCAGCCTTGCAAATTTGCCTTCTGACCACACTTCCTCTGCCTGTCTCTCTCTCCCCCTCTGTTCTCTAGTCACACTGGCCTCTCGGGACACTCTGAGCTCATTCCTGACTGGGCTTTCACCTTTGCTCTTCCTTCTGCCCAGCAGGCTTTCCCCAAATCCTCACACCACACCAAGCTGGGCAATCAGGGCTTAGTTCAAATGTCACCTTGGAGAAGACACGTCCTTGTCATATTTTCTTCATAGCGCATCACTAAAGTTACCCCATTGATATATTTGTGAGTTCACAAGAGAGGATTACGAGTTAATTTTGATCTGTCCCACATAGAATGCAATCTCATGAGACTAGCAACTGGCTTTTTCCTCTTTTGCTCTCTGTGTCCCCTTTTACCAGGTCCAAGAAGAACATTCCACACAGACTAAACTGTCATTAAATATTTCAGAGCGAATGAACTAGGATTATCTTGGGCAGGGGTTGGCAAACTTTTTTTTTTTTTTTGGAAAGGGCCAGAAAATAAACATTTAGGGCTTTATAGTTTCCCTCCTTTCTTCCTTCCTTTGTCTATTCTAGTCCATTATAGAAGTGATAAAAAGTTTTAAACTTTAATTTAAATGAAAAAGATGTCCGATGTTTTGGTTCACCCCAATTTTCAGACATTGCCGTAGGCCCCAGTGCTGGCTACAAAGTTAAACTCTTTGTTTAGTAGAAACCTGACTTGGACTCAGATCACTGAGAAACAGGACTTTCTTCAAAAGACCGTTCAATTCTATTTCAGTCAACTGGTGTGGTAGCATTTCAGTGACACGGAAAGGGCAACTGGGACTATCCTCACCTTCAACAGAGTAATCCTTCATCAGAGGCTTGGAAACATTTTTTTCTTCTATAAATTTTGGTGTCAAATTGATTTATCATTTACTAGATGCTGGAAGCAATGCAAAATGTAGAAAGAAAAATAAAAGTAACAACCACAATCTGTTTTTAGTCATTCGACTGTATTCTGTTAGATCTGTGTACTAGTTATATTCAAGCCTGGACTATGTTTTCTCATGATCTGACTTCCAACATGTCTAGTCCAAAGCTTTCTGATTAGTATAACTATCGCTTTACTATTTATTTTTATACTTTTATTTATTAGTAGTATTTACACCTTTATTATTTATTTATAATAAGTTATTATAAACATTAACTATGCTGTAGTCTGCTTTAATCCTCTGTCCCTGTTTACTGGCATCCTCATTTTGTGGATGAAGAAGCTAAAGCTGAGAGGGGATTAGGAAGTCAGTCTACACCACACTCTTGGAAAGTGGCGGGGCTGGGAGCGCCATTTGGTGGGCAGGGAGTATGACAGTAGAAGAAGAAAAGGAGAGAAACAAAGGATCTGGGAAAACGCAAAGGAGGAGAGAGGATAAACAAGGTAGGGAAGGAGTAGAGAAGCAAAGCTATCCTCGGTTTCTATTGCTTGATAAGATTTCTCATGACAATGATAAGCAATGGAGAACAGCACTTTTCACCAGAGTCTTCCTTGTCGTATCTTTTCAACTTCTCTGTGAAAAGTAAATATTATCAATGAGGTGCATCTTGCCACTTTTTCCTGAATTTTGTATATTTGGAAGAAAAAGACTTTGCCAAAACCAAAAGGAAACCATACTTGCCCAAATCACATTTACTAAACTTCTATCCATTTAAGATAATTCTTACCCTAAAAAATTACTGCGTGAAGGTCAGCTAGATAATAACCAATCTAGGCCAAAAGTTTATACTTGATTGTAAGAGACCTGGACTGTACATTCTTTCTTCAATGGAAAGTTTTCTCAGAAAACAAGTCGCTTCATTATAGATTCCAAAACATGGAGTCATGATATGCTAAGAGGCCAGAATACAATGTGGAAAGTTGGTTAAAATATGGATAGTCACGTACATACACATGGCTTTGCACGCACATGCACACACACACAAACACACCCAACTTTCTCTCCAGAAAATGTTTGAAGTGTTTATTGTTCTGCTACCATATAAACACATAGAAGCATATTTGTATAGTTATGTCAATTGTTTTAATAGCTATTATTTTATATTCAATGCCAATTTTCTAAAACCGTGAGTTATTTACTATAATATATAAATGCTATGTAGCAACCAAGGATCAGAGGGTAACAAGGGTGATCTCAATCATAGTGTGGCCATACTATCAATGGATTGAAATGGAATTAATGACCATAGTTTTTCTTCATGGGTAAGTGGGGTTACTAAATAAAATGAAAATGAGAAAATTGAAAAATAGTTTCACAGTAGCAGTTCTTTGACTTCCCCAGTAATTTTTACTATTATTTCTATTATTATTATTCCTAGAACTACAAATTGTTTAAATTATTTAATGCCTTCATAAGAAAATAAAAATCAATTGATAATTAAAACTCTAAAATGATTTTACAACATGTAGACTTGTATTTCTGATAAAATAATAGACTATAAATCCTGTAATTTTTATCCCTACAAAATCTTCAAAATATTCAAAATCTACAGAATCTTCAAAATATCTTTTTTAAATGGATAGTCAAGTTCACAAGAAAGGAAAGAGAATCTTCAGAAGGCAAAATGAAGTGAGAATGCCAATGCATAGTGGTTAAAAAACGTTCAAAACCAGAAGCTTGCGCTGGGGACACGTGCTGATTCCCAGCAGAGCTGCAAGTCTTAATGGAGCACACAAGCAATGAGAAACAGGGACTTAACAGTGGAGTCCAGTTAGAGATCTTTTACCTAAGCCAGGGCCCACAGAGGGCTACTATCTTGAAAAAAGGAGAAAATTTGAAGGAAAGTTGTCCTACAATTGAGAATGACAGGGAAAAGCTTCTGACAAAGACTTGACTCTCAAGTAAGTGCTGGGGTGGGGTTGGGGGGGAATATTAAATAAAAATCTCTAGCCAGAAGCCAGCCTTCATGTAGGAATTTCAGAAAAAAATATAAGCACAGAGTGAAAAACTCTAACATTTATTTTAATCAAAATTCCTAAAGGAGATAATAGAAAGAATTATGGAAAGATTTTAAAAAATGAAATAGCAGAGAATTTTCCAAAATTAATAAAAGACACATACTTTCAGATTTAAAAGTACAGTGTTTTAAACAACATAAATAAAAGAAATTCACACCTAATCATCATTTTATGGTGAAATTGGAGAACCAAAGACAAATAAATGTTAAAAGCATCAGTAGGAAAGTCAGATTAGCTACAAAGTAACAATAGACAGCCAAATTCTCAAAATTAAAAAAAAAGGAAGCCAGAAGAGAATAAATTTACATATTTTAAAAGGTTTTAAATAATATGTTGACACATTATTGTATACCTAGCAAATAAGAATGAAAAAAGACACCTTCAGACAATCGAAAAGGATGTTTACCACCAAGAGATCTCCACTAAAACAAATTTTAAAATATATCCTTCAAGAATAAAAATGATTTGGGGCGCCTGGATGGCTCAGTCCTCAAGCGTCTGCCTTCGCTCGGGGCGTGATCCCAGCATTCTGGGATCAAGCCCCACATCAGGCTCCTCCACTGGGAGCCTGCTTCTTACTCTCCCACTCCCCCTGCTTGTGTTCCCTCTCTCACTGGCTGTCTCTCTCTCTGTCAAATAAATAATTAAAACCTTTAAAAAAAAGAATAAAAATGAATCAAATTGGTCAGAAATGCAAGAAGAAAATGAGGAATGAAAAAAATATATGAATAATTCTAAATAAGCATTGACTGTATAAAACATTAATAACAGTGTCTAATTAGAGGATTAAATTTAGAATTAAAATACAATTAGCATGCCAGCTGACATAGGAGGGTTGAGTATCATCAGGAGTTAAAGATATAAGGTCTTTTTTTTTTTTCTAATGTTCCATTAGCCACTGTATAGTACCTCATTAGTTTCTGAGGTAGTGTTCAATTATTCATTAGTTACGTATAACACCCAGTGCTCATCACAACATGTGCCCTCCTTTAATACCCCTCACCCTGTTACTCCCTCCTCCCCACCCCCCTCCCCTCTGAAACCTTCAGTCTGTTTCCTGGGGTCCATAGTCTTTCATGGTTCATCCCTCTCTCTGATTTCTCCCCCTTCAGATTTCTCTCCCTTCCCCTGTGGTCCTCCATGCTATTGCTTATGTTCCACATATGAGTGAAACCGTATGATAATTGTCTTTGTCTGACTTACTTCACTTAGCATAATCCCCTCCAGTTCCATCCACTTTGATGCAAATGGTGGGTATTCATCATTTCTGATGACTGAATTCCATTGTATATATGGACCACATCTTTTTTATCCATGCATCTGTTAAAGGGCATCTCGGCTCCTTTCACAGTTGGGCTATTGTGGACATTGCTGCTGTGAACGTTGGGGTACGTGTGCCCCTTCTTTTCACTACATTTGTATCTTTGGGGTAAATACTTAGCATTGCAATTGCTGAGTTGTAGGGTAGTTCTATTTTTAACATCTTGAGGAAACTCCATACTGTTTTCCAGAGTGGCTGTACCAGCTTGCATTCTCACCAACAGTGTAAGAGGGTTCACCTTCCTCCACATCCTCACCAACATTTGTTGTTTCCTGTTTTATTAATGTTTGCCATTCTGACTGGTGTCAGGTGATATCTCATTGTGGTTTTGACTTGTAAGTCTCTGATGGCCATTGACGTTGAGCATTTTTTCATGTGTCTGTTAGCCGTTTGTATGTCTTCGTTGGAGAAGTGTCTGTTCATGTTTTCTGCCCATTTTTTGGCTGGGTTATTTGGTTTTTGAATGTTGAGTTTGAGAAGCTCTTTATAGATCTTGGATACCAGCCCTTTAACTGTAATGTCATTTGCAAATGTCTTCTCCCATTCCATGGGTTGCCTCTTAGTTTTGTTGACTGTTCCCTTTGCTGTGCAGAACCTTTGTATCTTGATGAAGTCCCAAATGTTCATTTTTGCTTTTGTTTCCCCTTGCCTTTGGAAACATGTCTTGAAAGAGGTTGCTGTGGCTGATGTCAAAGAGGTAACTGCCAATGTTCTCCTCTAGGATTTTGATGGATTCCTGTCTCACATTGAGGTCTTTCATCCCTTTTTAGTTTATCTTTGTGTTTGGTGTAAGGGCATGGTCCAGTTTCATTCTTCTATATTATGTAGCTGTCCAGTTTTCCCAGCACCACTTATTGAAGAGACTGTCTTTTTTCTATAGGGTATTTTTTCTTGATTTGTCAAAGATTAGTTGTCCATAGAGTTAAGGGCCCATTTCTTTTCTTTTTTTTTTTTAAGATTTTATTTATTTATTTGACAGAGAGAGAGAGAGCCAGCAAGAGAGGGAACACAAGCAGGGGAAGTGAGAGAGGAAGAAGCAGGCTTCTAGCAGAGGAGCCTGATGTGGGGCTCGATCCCAGACTGCACACCCTGAGCTGAAGGCAGATGCTTAATAACTGAGCCACCCAGGCACCCCTAAGTGTCCATTTCTGGAGTCTATTCTGTTCCATTGGTCTATGTGTCTGTTTTTGTGCCAATACCATGCTGAAGATAAAAGGCCTTCTATGATTCAGGAGAAGAGTAAAAAGATCAAATTTAAACTTAAGTAAGCAAGTGAAAATTTCAAAGAAACCACTAAAATAAAAAATAATTGAAAAGGAATTTATAAAACTTCTGAACTAACAGAGCAATGGAAGGAAAATGATAGCATAATAAAGAAAAACATCTGAATGGAAAAGAAGAAATAGAAAGAGGAAAAAAGTAAGCCAGGAGGAATGTAGCAAAAAGAAAAAAGCAAACATAGTATAAAGGAAATAAAATCTAATATATTAATGGTCATAATAATCCTGAATGGATAAAATTCTTCATGTAAAAGGTAACAATAATCACACTAGATTGAAAAAATGCAGCCAGATACTTTTTAGAAGAGACAGAGAGAAACATTGAAAAAAAAAATAGAAAAAAGGTAACCAGTAGAACACTAACCCTAAAGTTACTGTCCTAAATAATAATTATCAAAGATTTTTAAGCAGAAAGCATTATTACAGATACGAAAGACTCCAATAATGGTAAGAGGTTCATTCACCAATAAAAAAGAACGCTTCTAAATGTTTCACCCAGTAATAGAGGTTTCAAAAAAGTTCATGAATCATGTTTTGTTAATATAACTTTTTTAAAAAGATTTATTTATTTATTTTAGAGAGAGAGAGAGTAGGGGGAAAGGCAGAGGGAGAGAGTCTTAAGCCCACTCTGCACTGAGTTTCGAACCAGCCCAGGGCTCATGACCCAGAGATCATGACCTGAACCAAAACAAAGAGTTACTTGCTTAACTGACTGCACCACCCAGGCACCCCTGTTAATATAACTCTAAAAAATGTATACTAAAATTAAGAATTGTGTTCAAAACAACATAAAAAGTTAAGACAAACTGCCAACTGAAGAAGATCTTATCCATTGTATAACCAACAAAATATTAATTCCCAAACTATATTAAAAATTTTACAAAAATAAGGAAAAAAAACAAAATGGGAAAATGGATGAAAGTAATGAAAATTCATTTCACTGAAGAGGAAATTCAGAGAAACCATAGCATTTTCACATATATTCAGCCTCATGAGTAATCAGGGAAATGCAAATTAAAATATGATATATAATTTTACATGCTGTAGACTGGCAAGAATTCAAAAGTCTGACAATAATGTATTAAAAGAGTTTAGAGCAGTGGAATTTTTTGTAAACTGCTAATGGAAGTACAAACACTTTAGAAGACAAATCAATATTTGCTGAATTTTGGAGATATATGTGGCCTGTAATCCAGCAATTCCTAGATATAGACTCCAGGACTCCACCAGGAGATATGTGTACTTTCTAAGCTGATGGATAACATTGCTGTAGAAAAGCAATCATATAGACAGATCTGGCAAAATGACTTGATTCAGACTTCCAAAGACTCGTTCAAAGACTCTTAAAAGGGTTAGGGTAGGGAAAGGATGATCCTTCAGTTTTAAAATTTCCCTTCACTCTCCCAGAGGTTGTGTTGATGATTCCATTCCCTCAGAAAGGTCACATTCTATAGAGAAAAACAGACATAAACATACAATTACAAAATTATATAAAGGTGCTGAAACAAAAGATCACGATAATTTGGTGGATAAAAGAGAGGGGCACTATTTAGATTTGGGGAATTCTTTAAGCAATGACTCAGGAAACGACAATAAAGCTGCAACTTGAAGGATAAGTAGATTGTAGCTGAGCTAAAAGTGAGAAGAGGATGCCAGGGAGATAGAAAAAGACACATACAAATATTTGGGAATAGGAGATCATGACACCTACAGAAGTCAAGTGCTGGAGAAAAGTGAGTGGGTTTCTTGACTCTGGAGATTAAGACATGAGATTAGAGAGGGAGAGGGGTTTTGATGGGCAAGAACCTTGTAGACTAGATAAGAATTTCGGATTTTAGGGCCGCCTCAGTGGCTCAGTTGGTTAAGCATCCAACTGTTGGTTTTGGCTCAGGTCATGAGATCATGGGTCTTGAGATCAAGCCTGGTGTCCCTCTCTGCACTTATGGGGCATCTGCTTGAGGATTCTCTGCCCCTCCCCTAACTCACTCACACACACATGTGCACGCTCTCAAATAAATAAATAAATCTTAAAAAAAAAGGAATTTTGGATTTTATTCTAAAACAAATGAGAACTAAATGCTTTTCAGCAGTGGAATAATGTGATCTGTGTGACAGATGCAGAGTCAGGGAGAAATCAGGAATCCAGCATAGTGCATATGAAGTTTGAGAGACTTTCAAGTGGAGGTGCCAAGTAGGAGGCTGGAGCTACATATCTGAACTCAGAATGTAGGCTCTAAGCTGGAGTGTAGGTTTGGAAATTCTCAGCACATGTGAGACATGTGAATGCACACGGTCTCTTAGAGAGTGTTGGCTGAAAAGAAAAGTGAGCCCAAGACTGAACCTTAATAAGACAACATAAGAGAAGGTACAGAGAAGGTAGAACTACCAAAGGAGTCTGAGAAGGAGTGCCAAAGAAACAGCAGGAAGACAGGGAGTGGGTGTGTGTGTTAACAGCTAACCAGAACACACACGTTTGTAAGTTTGTCTCTCAATCATGTTGGTCCATTTGCCAACTCTCTAAATTTTAATCAATAACTTGGAGCACAGGTGAAAATATTAGGATATTTTCCCCACCATTTTGTCCAAAATTTGTCTTTCATTTGATACAGAGCAGTGAAAATTCTCTATTAAGTGAAAAAAAATCTATCTATGAAATGGAGAAGATATTTTGGTAAAATTCATTCTCATTCATGGCAATGACTGCTTCTATCCCCTCAGAACCATCTTCCTTCTCATCTTTAATAATGGGACCTCCCAAATTTTAGTTGGGCATATGGACCCAGAAGATTACATTTCCTTTCTTCACTTGTATCTAAATATAGCCATCTGGCTAATATTTGGTCAAGGGAGTAGAAGAAATGTGTGAAGTTTTCAAAATGTTTCTTTAGATGGATGGGATTTGTGCTTTATTTTACATTTCCTCTGGAAAGAAGGCACAATGGTAGAAAGAAGAGCCATCTTGTGCCACAAGATGGAAATCTAATTTTCAGTGAGACAGCACCAAGATAGAAGAGATATTTTTCGACACCAGTAAATCACCAACAAAGTTTTGGTCTACCTGAACAAAACCTAATGAAGGATAAAGTAATTTCTATCTACTTTAAGTCATCGTAATTTTGTTTCTTTTAATAATAGAAGCCTAATCTATTCATTCCTTATGCAGTTCTAGCCAATGAGACGTTCTTCTCTATCTCCATTACTTTAGGGAATTGCTACATACCTCAAATGCTCCCCCAGCTCAAGGTCCATCTTGAAAAACTTCTGACAAGCTCATCCAGTTTATAACAGTTTTATAGTTTGTAAAGATTCAGCATTAACCAGTTTATTGTTGTTAGTAGCCCACTGAACCCTTTAAAAATATCCCTCAGGCTTGGGGATTTATGAAATTTATCATTGCATCCTCAGTACCTAGTACCATCAGTGGAATAAATTAATGTACCGAATGAACAAATGAGCACTTCTAACCTTCCTCATTCAAACTCTCCTCCCTCAAGCACTTTCCCACTTCCTCTTTCTGGGGAGAATTTCTAGTCCAGCTCCTTAGAATATGAAACAGTTGGGCCGCATTCGGTAATGTATTCTTTTACTGTAGCTAACATTCTGTTTTCAACTCTTCGTTCCCTAGCCTCTCATCTCCTTTCTGTTTCTACCTGGACAGGGCTTCTTTCTGCCGGGATAAGTCTGTCCTTTTTGATTTCTGGTCCAGTCTTTAAAATATAAGGCTGTTTAGACAAATAGACTTCCCCCACAATCATAGTAATATTGTTCCTTCCATAGACATGTGAGAGCATGTGGGTTCCAACATTCAGATTCAGAATATTCAAGAGGAAGCCCCAACTTGGCATGATATCTAGGCTACATAAAAACATCCAGTCTTTGCTATAGCTTTTCTTTGTCATATTAAGCACTTTCCACCGGACTGACAAAAGTATCATGTTGTTTCATACAGGACTTTCATTCTTTGTGTGCTATCTTCTCTAGATTAAGAACTCTAAAAATGAAGGGAAGTTAATGAGAGTAGTATTTGGGTATTCAAACTTTACCCCAGACCTTACCAGATGCTTCCTTGTATACCCCTCCACAGTCAAAATAGTACTTTAACATTGTGCGAGCCTGTTCTTGCGAAGAATATTTTCTTATTTGTAAGAATTTACTTAATAATCAGTAGATATAAGAAAGCAGAAAAAGTTTGTTTTAGGTTACAGCTAGGTAGTGACTGTATGAGAACTGACCTTAAGGTTTAACCTGGGAAATGAGAGTAAAAGGACATCCATGAGCTAAAGAACAGCAAAAGCTCATAGAATTGATGGGTTAGAGGTCCCAGTAGGGCTGCTGGATTGTTGGCATTGGGGTTCTGGAGGGAATGAGTTCAAAAGAGCAAGAGTATTGGTTAGTAATTGAAATGCATAGTTAGAATGATACAGGGGTTCAGTTATTGACTTGGTAAGGTCTATGGAACTACCATGGGAGTGAGTAGTTAAGAAGTGTAGAAAACAGGAGTGCTAGAGGAGAGAAGTGCTAGAACCATCTCCTTACATAATAAGAATAAAAATGGTATCAGAAAGAAAGAGTAAGGAACTAAGATCATGAAGAAATGAGAGGCAATTACATGAGGGTGAATGACAGTAGTAAGGTATTAATCTGATGATATAGGATTCAAATATAGGAGGTTTTAGGGAAGGTGGAGAGAGAACAGGAATGGACAAAAAAGACACTCTATATATGCATAAATTAGATATAAAGGACACAAGCTTAAATTTAAAAAAAATATATAAGGCAGGCAAAGACAAGTACAAATAGGCATAAACAAATAGTTTATAAGATAAAATACAGATAAATAGTAAGAATCCCAGAGGTGATAAGGGGATAGGAGAGTTCTCAGCTGGCCAAGTGACTGCAGGCTCTCTGGGTGTTGACTGAAGATGGTTAAAGCTGACTCTTCTGAGAGTTGTTTTCACACATTTTTAAGAGAATCTCATTGCCGAGGACTGGGATACTCTCTCCTTTGGTTTCCTCAGCCAGGCTGATACAACTCTATTAATTGTGATTCTGCAATTGTGAACCTTTACAAAACTTGCCATTTGAGCTCACTCCCATAATTTTTAAGATGTTCAAATGCATGATTCTTTTCAAATTTATGACATGTCATCTCTTCTAATGTTTATCACCAGTGAGACACAGAAGCAAAGGATAATGTTCTCATTTGAAGACTTATTTTATATGGTCTTTGAAATTCAACAAATAAATCTAAGTAGGCAATTCAGTCTGTTTTCCAGACTTTAAACATCTCCCAAATAGAATCGTTTATAGCATAGTTTGTGCTTTAGGAGTCTATTCCGTTATTATACTGAATTACTTTAAGTTCTTGGATTATACTAAATTTACATATGATTAAATGTTTGACACAAGAAATAATTTACAGCCAAGTACCAGAAGTATTACCAAATGGATTCAAGAAACGTATCTTGGGTCAACAAACCATTCTATGGCGATATAAATAAAGAATGTACCTTTGTCCCATTCCTCTGATTAAATATGTGGAGCATATTTCCAAACGTTGTAGGAAAATAGTCATCTTTGGTTTTTTACTTCCAGACAATGAAATGACAGCCAGTTCTGTTGAAAAGGGAAAAGCATATTCTAAATGTAATGTGTTTCCAGTCCATGGTACATATTTTTTCATATGTAGTTTTAATGTTTTTAGCCTTTACTACCTTACAGTTAAGAATTTCATAAATCATATGTTTTAGCTATTGAAATAAGTATTTTAAACAATAATTGAAATTTTTTAGGGAATTACATATTATTTCTATCCTACCCTTTTACTTCCAAAAACCCTTAACTCTAAGATTTTAACTTTTCTTGAATTTATGCCCTAATGGCTTATTTTTACTTATTTTGAAATTGTCACATTTAAACACAGTTTGTTACAGGTTTTCTAATCTAACATTCTTACATGATCATTATAGAAAAATACAAATGCAGAGAAGTAAAGATGACTATGAAAATACTGCTGTGCTTTGTGCCAATATAACTTTTGCTAATACTGGGGCATAATCTCATTCTGAATTATTTCTTTTTAAAATGTCTTCTAATTTTCTTGAGCAGAGTTCCAATAGGTTGTGAATTATACTTTATCAATATGAAAATATTATTTTACATTACTTCCCAGCTTAAGTGTATAAAGGCAGGTGTTCCATGCAGCTGTTATTAAAAGGAAAGAGCTGCTTACTTGGCAAAGTTGTTGAAACCAAATCAATTGATGAGCCTCATGGTATATTTCTCAGTAATAGAAATCTGAGATCTGGGCTCCCACCCTACTTGGTTCCAAGTTATGGTAGAACTTTTGTCATATGGTGGAGTGGCAAGTTCTTTACTTGAAGACATGGACTATGACCTATACATTTTTTTAAACAGCCCAATGTTTTAATTCAACATATAATTACTGAGTATTTGCTATGTGACAACTGCTCTGCAGAGTGAGGGAAAAGTTAGACAGGCTGTTGTTGAGACAGCTCCAGCCAAACTGAGCCTCCTTATTTTTAATGTTTATCTTGTATGATACATTCACTTTGGCTGTTGAATTAAAAATTATGTGATTTGGTTAATTTACTTATATGGCAACTAATTTAAGTAATTCAATTCCCAGCATGGATTTTTTTTATCTTGAATATATTATGCTCAATAAAGAGATTTAGATTCCATACTCTGGTTAATACTTGTTAGTTGTAAAATTTTGGGTAAATTATTAATGCCTCTGTATGTATAAATGTATGTGTGCATGTATGTATTTATTTAGTTTTTTAAAAAGATTTTATTTATTTTTTGAGAGAGAGCACACAACCAGGGGGTGGGCAGAGGGAGAAGGAGAGGGAGAAGCAGGCTCCCCGCTAAGCAGAGAGCTCCCTGCGTGGCTGGATCCAGGACCCTGAAATCATGACCTGAGCTGAAGGCAGGCACTTAACCCACTGAGCCACCCAGGTGTCCCTATTTGATTTTTTTGAATGCCTCTGTATTTAATCTATTAAATGAGACAAAATATACAAAGTGTCTATTACAATATCTGGATCAGAGTAAGCATCCTTTAAATATAAGCTATTATTTTTACGCATTTGTTATTACAATAACAATAATCTTTCTGTTTTTCTTAATTGGAGGTCAATAAGGAATGTATATAAACATTTCCTTCAATATTTAACACATTTCTTTTGATTATCTTAAAAATTTAAATACATATGGCTTTTTGTAGCAAATTTATTTAATTTAAATTTTAAAAATCAAAAGGTACATTGGATTCCATATATAAGTGAGATCACGTGGTGTTTGTCTCTCTCTGACTAACTTATTTCATCTAGCACATTACACTAGCTCCAGCCACATCATAGCAAGTAGCAAGATTTCATTCTTTTTGATGGGTAACTGATATTCAGTATATGTATACACATGTAAATGTATGTATGCATATATGTATATGTGTGTGTGTGTGTGGTATACATATATACCACATCTTCTTTATTCACTCATCAGTTGATGGACTTTGGGCTCTCTCCATAGTTTGGTTATTGTTGTTTTAGCCATTCTGACAGGTGTGAGGTGGTATCTCGTCATGGTTTTGATTTGCATTTCCCTGATGCTGAGTGATGTTGGGCATCTTTTCATGTGTCTGTTAGCCATCTGGATGTCCTCTTTGGAGAAATGTCTATTTGTGTCTTCTGACCATTTCTTAACTGGATTATTTGTTTTTTGGTGTTGAGTTTGGTAAGTTCTTTATAGAGTTTGGATACCAACCCTTTATTAGCTATGTCGTTTGCAAATATCTTCTCCCATTCCGTAGGCTGCCTTCTAGTTTTGTGATTATTTCTTTTGCTGTGCAGAAGCTTTTTAAGAAAGAAAACAGATGAACATATGGGAAGGGGGAAAAGTAAAAAAGGAGAGAGGGAAACAAGCCATAAGTGACTCAACAATAGAGAACAAACAGGGTTGATGGAGGGAGGTGGGTGGGGATGGGCTAGATGGGTGAAGGGCATTAAAGAGGGCACTTGTGATGAGAACTGGGTGTTATATGTAAGTGATGAATCACTGAATTCTACTCCAGAAACCAATATTGCACTATATGTGAACTTACAAATCTTAAGTTAAAAAAAAAAGGAGAAAATAAATAAATAAATAAACAAACAAACAAATAAATAAATAAATAAAAATAAGTGTGTTGGAAGTATCTCAAGTAAAAGTCTTATTAAATCTCCTTTCTGACACATGTATATGTTGAGAGTTCCCTTTTCAAAAAGAGACAGTTTACATATTTACACATATATCAATAGTTTCAGAAATAATTTTGTCAAGAATATTTTAGTTCAAAGATTAGGTTCTAAAGCAAGTAAAATGGCTGGGGAACTAGACAAATTGCATGGTTAATGAAGGACAAAGAACTTCAAGAATTATTTTCTGCAACTTTCTGGTGACAAGTATTGTTTTCAATTCTTGACACTCTAGGTCCAAAGTTCCTTACCCACAATTCCAAAATCCAAAGGGTTTTAAAAACAGAAAAATTGGTTCCTAACCAATATGCTGGCAAAATCTGACATGACCCGAATTCAATCAGTGACAAAACTAACAAGAACTAGCATGAAGGTCTATATAGTTTCAACTTGCCCCACGCAATATGAATATTTATAAATATTGGCAGATACAATAATAAGCTTATAGAATGCTACTCCAGACCTCACTGGAGATATTAGGTCAAATCTTCCACTAATTATCTTTCTAAAATCTCCAAAACTCTAAATTCAAAAAATATCTGGCTGAAAGCCCACCTGTCAGATAAGGGATTAATATAATACTAATTATTAATTAAATATGTTACAGCATAACATAACACAATACAATATCATAATATTAATAATGTATTATTAATGTTCTAGTATCGCCAGAGTTTTTGTAATCTATAAGTAAACAAAAAAACATTATTGTTTCCATTTAAAAATATTTTACAAACTCTAAGAATGTCTCATTATTACTGACTAAATAAAATGTATTATCTCATAACCTCTCAAATTATTAAATTGTGTTTAAAGCTGTAATTTACAAAATCAGGAAAAACTGTGCCAAAATTTAAGTTTCTGTATTTGTAATAATAATTGGTACTTTTCATGCCTGTACGAATAAACTGATTCGTTTTGCATGTGTGTTTTAGCTTTTTTCTTTGTAGATCATCCTGTCAAATGGAAAATGAAACGTTGGGGTGCCTGGGTAGCACAGCGGTTAAGCATCTGCCTTCGGCTCAGGGTGTGATCCCGGCGTTATGGGATCGAGCCCCACATCAGGCTCCTCTGCTATGAGCCTGCTTCTTCCTCTCCCACTCCCCCTGCTTGTGTTCCCTCTCTTGCTGGCTGTCTCTATCTCTGTCAAATAAATAAAATGTAGAAATTTCTAAATAGTAAATTAACCATCCGCTCATCAGTTGCAGCATTAACTGCAATTGAAATGCAAATATATTTAATATACATGAGTTCCATAGTCTAACACTAAAGTTGTTACTATCAGCGACATTAAAAATCTGTATCTTAAAGTCTTTCATCTTATGATAAATTAATAAAGTAACATAATTGTGTGCATTTCAGGTCAGATGTTTATCAAAGGTAATGTCTCACATTAACTGTTTACAGTAATAAGTATACAGGTTTTTTGGCTCATAGTGGTATTTGACATTTGAGCGTATTAAAATAAGACCTATATAGATTGCTTTATACTTTATTCTTATTTTTATTAATGTAATATCTGATTATTGTATGAAAATAAAGTAGTTCTGAAAGTTTCACAGCTAATTTAAGCTTTTCCTCATTTCTAATTTATCCTACCGTCTACTTGCTCTTCAGACACAATGACTTTTAACTCTTAAAGCTTTTTCTTCTGTAGTTGTTTCTGATTACAGAAAACAATTATATATGTAAAATACATATATTAATATATACATATGTATGGAAAATATAGATGACATATATATGTATTTATAATTTTTGCTTATTTTGCTCTGGTGTAATATGCAACCGATGAATTATCGAACACCACATCTGAAACTAATGATGTACTATATGTTGGCTAATTGAATCTAAATTTTAGAAAAGAAAAGAAAAGATGACCTCTGGTTCCACCTCAGACCTATTAATCAGCATCTGCATAATTCCTTGTCTGCCATTTTGTCTCCTAATCGGAATGTCCTCTAAATAGATGTGGAAACTCCCGGATTGATCCTCAAAATCCTTAGCTTTTATCTCCATTTTCTCTCTTTTCATCTTTCCTTTACTCTCTAGGAAATTTATTCCACCATTATCTTCCAATGCCATTGGACTTGTTCATAGTTGCCGTTTCAGTGAGCTTTTTCTTTTTTTCTGATTATTTTTTTACATTTCATTGTCCAGAACCTAAGTATAAGGCACACCCACCCACATAGGATGCTAAGAAATATATTTTTTCATTGCAGAAACAAAAGTGTGACCTGCAGAAAATCAGTACTCTGCTACAAAGGAGAGGAATAAAGTATAATGTGGTTGGCAACTAGATGCCTTGGCCACAAGCTCCAAATACCTAATTTCAGATGAAATAATCATGTCATCTGTTTATCTGTTTGATTTACATCTATCCGGAAGCCTTCTTGTCATGAAGTAAAGTAAATGATGACTAGTAAATGCAGAGAAAATTATTTTAAATAGGATAATTATTTGGAAATGAAAACCTCTGAAACAAATACCGTTTCAATTTTTAAATTCAGGATAAAGCTTCGATTAAGAGTTAATCAACCCATGCTTTTTAAAGTATGTTAGGATCTGTTGATATAATCAAATTATGTTTATAACAAATTGCAGTCACAGGGCTGATTTTTGCACAGGTTAGAGTAGAGGGTATCAATTACTTTTATTCCTCTGACCAAAGTCTGATTCCTTTATCATTGAAAGGATTATACCCTTTGCTCAGATTTTGGAAGAACGTATGTGGAGATCTGAGGGAGAAAGGTTAAGTCACCTCAGTAAGTTGTACAGGTCAAACCAACCTCCCTCATCCACGTGGTGACACGCCACCGTCCTTTCACCCTCGCTTCATGAATTTATTCAGTTTACATTTTTATCCTTCCGTTTGGTCAGCTTTTGACGGAAACAACAGAAATCTTAGAATAATTTGTATTTACATACGAATTCTGCCATGTGGCAGTGAAACAATCCTATGACCCTAAAAATAAAACTTCTCATTGAAGAGAAAGTATCAGTGGAAGATGCAAATCTAACCATCTTTTAAAATCTTTCGTATTATTCTTGAATGTAGAACCCTCATCAGATTAGCTAGCTAATATTTTAAGTGTTTACAGAGTTTCTTCAATCATATTGAATTAATACCAGCATTTCTAGCTACTAAAATATCTAAATTAGAAAAGAATTGTGGTTGATGGATAGCAACATAAAATGACTTGAAGTTTAAAGAAATTTAAAAGAAAATGGATTCATATATATTCTCAGTAAGCTTATTTGTATTTGTCATTGTTACATTTAAAATATGTATGCCCTGGGGCGCCTGGGTGGCTCAGTCCTTAAGCGACTGCCTTCGGCTCAGGGCGTGATCCCAGCGTTCTGGGATCGAGCCCCACATCAGGCTCCTCCACTGGGAGCCTGCTTCTTCCTCTCCCACTCCCCCCTGCTTGTGTTCCCTCTCTCACTGGCTGTCTCTCTCTGTCAAATAAATAAATAAAATCTTTAAAAAAAATTAATACATATGTTTGCCCTTTCTCTCAAAATTCACATAAACTCCAAAAATTTAGAGATTGTATTCATAAAGTTTAGCTTCATTTAATTTATGTTTATAATATAATAAACTTTGCTTGTGTTTAAAATGTGACGTCTATTATATATTCTATGTATTAGCTATTTTTATTGCAGGTAAATGATGAACTATAGAAGTCTCATTTACATATAGAACTTGAGTCATGTCTAATCTTTTTGAGATATTCAGAAAAAATTAAAAGGACCGAGAGGAGTAGTAAAATTTAGCTAGGTTTATCCATATTACTGGAAACTATTGCTCCTGGCATAGCAATTAAAACTGATGTTTATGACTGCCAGAAATTATGAAGTTTTGGATTTATGATGAGGAACCAAGCCTTATGCCCATATTTTATTTTTAAAGGTGAAAGATTTATAGTCGATGAGGCTTGAACTGATGTGGCTCATTCATTCCAGAAATGTGGGAGTGAAGGAATGTGAGTTCGAGGCCAAAAAATGCCATTGTGTCCAGTGGAAGTGTGACGATAAAAAGGAGGCTATTCATGGGCTGATTTATTTCAAAATGATTTGTGTAAAATGTATAAAACTCTCAGTTCTTCGATAGCAAAATCAGAAAACTTGAGTTAGAACTATATAATTATGTCATTATACTCTTCATCTGTATTTTGCCTACAGATACAAAATCTCACAGCTAGGTGTTCCTCTTCATTAATTTCCAGAAAATTCTCAACTCCCCAGAGAAGCCAATTGACATTAAAAATAATGTTTTAGGAAAAAACTGGTGTCTGTTTTCTCTTCTTTCCCCTCTTGTTTTCCTTTCACTCTTCTCCTGACATGTTTATTTACAGCACGATTTCTATTACAATATCCTCTATCCCAGTAACTCTGTCTCTTTCTGAGGGGAAAAAAGTCAACTAGACAGCTGTAATAATTATTATTTAATTATTTTATTTTTTTCACATGTTTCCAAGCTTTTGCTTTTAGCTTCTTTTGTGTGGAGGCAAATGGATTTAAGTTATCTTCCTGTTTTCCTGAAAAATAATCAGGAATTATTTTCTTCATGTCTCAGATGCTGCCTGGGTTTTCTGAGATGGTAACTAGTATGGCTGCCTACATTTAGAATCAAGGGACTCGAGGACACAGTACTGTGTTCACTGCTACCCAGAGCTTTTCTAGAAAAAAAAATTCTTCTTTATTTTCATCTTTTTTAAAAAAAGATTTTATTTATTTGAGAGAGAGAGGGAGCACGTGCAAGGGGGGGAGGGGCAGAAGGAGAGGGAGAATCCTAAGCCAGCTCCACATCCTGCATGGAGAGAGCCCAATGTGGGGCTGGATGTCACAACCCTGAGATCATGACCAGAGCCAAAATCAAGAGTCTGACGCTTAAACGACTGAGCCACCCAGGTGACCCTATTCTCACCTTTTTATGTACACAAATGTGCAAACAAAATGTATACTTTTTATATGTACACAAATGATGCCAGAATAAAATCCCCAAAGGCAGGTATACGTTTCTTTATTTAGGAAATACTAATAGATTCACACAAGTTAATTTATATAGATATAGATAAATGCATAGTATTTTTGAACCAGTAGACAGAAATGCACTGAAAACTGCCATATTATTGCTTTAATGAAAAGTTGATGTAAAATTTTAAAGAAATCCAAAATATGCCTCTCAAACTGAATAGAAGTTTATATCATTAATAATAAAGTTCCCCTTGCTTCCTGTTATTTTTAATTTTTGTTATTATTTTGAACAGAACTTTGAGTATGTAAAGTTAACATCTGTATGTATACATGTAACACATATACATATAGAAATATACTAATGTGCTTTCCTCTGGGGTATGCCATTGTTTGCGACATTCTATCATACCAATTACATGTGTCCTCCCCAAACAGAGAAAGCGAAGCCCCAGAGTGAGAGTAGGGCAGGCAGAAATGCAGAGAGATGTGGTCAGAGCCTGTGCCTCCCCCACTACCCGTGACTGCCAGCTTCGGGGGTGAAAGCAGACTGACTTCTCGGAGACATGGGACTGTGGACTCCTTTATAGGTCAACCTGGGCTCTAGGACTCTTGCTGTTTTTGGTAAACCCCTCTTACACTGCACAGAAATCTCAAATGATCCACCTATCCTTCTCTTCCTTCTCCTTCACTTGGGGTCACTGTGTATCTTGGCCTCATATCTCTTCCACCCTTGTCCAGTTTCCTCCCCATTTCCTTTTATATAAGTTTGCCCCTAATAAAATCTTTGCACATTTAATCATGTCTCGATGCCTGCTGCTCAGAGGAGCCAGACAAATACAGGAGTCTGCGTGTGTTCATCCTCTAGCGAGTCCAGGACTTGGTGCCTTTGTTAGCAGCTGGCTTCTGGAGCGCTGAAGATGACACTGGTTTGTATGGTACTGGAGTGCTGGAACATGCCCAGATGTATTTGTCAGGTCCTAGAACTATACATCACAAAGAGTGAATTTTAATGTATGTGATTAAAAAGAATCAGTCAGAATGTTGGAGATTTCAGGATGAATTGCAAAGTGTGACAAATGAATCTAACTCTATCATCAGAGTATGACATGACCTTACTGAAAGGCTGACCTGTAACTTCGGATAAAAATGGTTTGACTAGAAACTAAAAGAAAGAAGACAAAAAGTAATGTGTATAAACACTACACTCTAATTGGCAAGTTCGGGTCTCACTGGGGTTTGTGTTAACAGGTCTGAGCCTCCATACTGGGGTCGAACAAATATGGTGGATGGTGGATGGGGGGAGCCAGGTCTCTCACTGTGGGAGAGGGAAGTAACAGATAAGCAAGGTGGGGTGAGGGGGGCGAGACTGAATCCTGTAGAACTGACTCGGAGTAGATACATTAATAAGAATGCTGTATAGCTTAAATTATATGCAGAAGGATAGTTACCAAATAATTTCAGATATGTGTATACGTGGGTTCATTTACATGCATATATTTCCTTGCTCTGCCCACTGGAAAGGATCCGACAGTAGCAATAAGCACATTTGCACTCAGACCTTGATTTCAAGTAGGATTCCTTAGTGAAATGGCTGATTCTAAAGCTGGGCAGGAAATACACGCAATAAGCTTGGATTATCTCGTAGTTACTGAGAGTAAGGAGGTACTCAGAAAACAAAATGATGGGGTCCTGAAAAAGAGATGCAGAAAAGAACTGGAAAGAACTTCCAGTGGCCAAAGCTGGAATAAATTGAGCTTCCCAAAGAACAAAAGAAATATCCATGAGTCCATCCTGATATAAACAAATGAGTAAACACACAAACGAGAGATAAAGGACAAATCTTCGAGATGGAAGAATTCCAAATAATAGAGCAAATGCTTACCCTTCCAGCAGGTGGAAGTAACCTGGAGTGTGGTCTGGAGTTAGTGATTCTCATCCAGGGTAGTGTATAGGAGACAGAGTCCCTCCTCCGAATTGCCCTTGGCAGAAGCAGGCTGCTTGTCTCGAGGTTATGGGTTATGACCATCCCTCCCCTCCGCCCCAACCAATAGCAGGTTGATGCAAAGGACAGGCTGAAAGACAAGAGCCCACTCTTTCACCTCAAATGTGACAACACTGAAGGTTATGCCAGCTCCGGAGCTTCCTGTCGGATTTGCTGGAAACTGTCTTGCAATTGCATCAAAGTCCAACTTCTCCCTCTGCTCAGTCCTGCTTCCTTCCTTCCTTTTGTACATGTTGTTCCAGACAGGCCTCCCTAGGAAAGCTTCTGTATGCATATCCCCATCTCAAAGGAAGCTCTCTGGGACCTGATGGAAGACACTCCACCTTGTGAAAGGGACCATGCAGGCAGCATGTAGGAGGCAGGAGACGGCAAAGAAGATCTAAAATAAAGGAGTAGATACGATGATGAAACAGGGTGACCATGTGGAGAAGTGAAGAATGATACATAGATTTTTACTAGTCTAGAGTGGAGGTGCAGAGAAAGCAAGACAGGAAGGAGATGGGCATAGCTGAGAGAATGGCGATAGACAATCTCGTGGAAGACCACAGGCAGGAGCTGATCCTGAACGTGGACGGAGCCTCTGCTCTCACAGCATACAGGACCTCCTAATACCATTTGAGTGAGCACCAAGTGCAGCTGTTCAGCTACTCGGCTTTGGCCACTGCTCTTCTATCTCTGAAATGACCTGTCCCTGTCATTGTTTAAAGGGTCACTTTGGCTCAGTCCAAACTGTCTTAATAGTTTAATAATAGTCTTAATTCCAATTTAACAGGAATATAAAAATTACAGCCAGGTTTCATCAAGTCTAATAACTCTTGAAGGACCTAAACTGACCCAGAAAATAATGGAGTTATTTATCCTAGGGGAGAGGAAAGGAAAAATTAAGGAAATGCTGGAAAGTATATGGGAAATTTAATTACCCTGCTGCATAAATAGAGTTCATAGCTGTAAGACGTAACTACATGTAATATAAAACGTAGACTAGATTTCGTTAGACTCATGTTCATGGGAACATGCTCGGCTGAGACTCATAGCAATTCTGGGGCCCCAGAGGGTAATAAGAGTCACTGGATTCCTACAAGTTGGGATAACGGGGGCAGCATTCGAAGGGACCAGGAACAAAAGAAGCATAATGATAAGTCAGTGGTTGTAAATACAGGCAAATCTAGGTTCCCAGGGAGAACCTTGAGACTGGAGAAATGACTCAGTCAAGATGGGAATTCGAGATCCTGAAAAGCTGATGTCACATACATCTCACTGTACTCTTATCTCTATTAAATTATTAATTCAAACCATACTTTTCTCATGAATGGGTATTTTCATCCCAAATAAGAAAAATCAAAAGAAAACTATGTATCTTGTTACAGACTCTTAACCAAATTCTATTTCTGTGCTCTGTATAATCTAATTATTGAAGATTATGGTTAGAGAAAGGACTCTAAAAAATATCATTCTGCTGAAATAAATTTATTTCCTAATTGATTTCCACAGAAAATAATTTAATCTTTAAGTAAAATTAAGAATGCCCTAAATTGTCATATTGAAAACTGACCCAGATGTCATAAAAGTAATCCAGAAGGAAATGTGAAAGTCTTGCGGTCTTCAAGCCTTCAGCAAGGAGACACGATTTTGCCTATTTTAAGGATTTTCATCTTAAATGCATTTTTCAACATAATACTAAGCAATTTCTTTGTACGTGGGAGGAGCACAGGGAAGGTGGTAGTGGTGTGTTAATTTTTCTAAAATGAAATAAAGGGATTTGAATGGCCTATATTTTCCTTCTTCCTTCCCCTGTTTCTATTAATCAAATTGTGCTTTTAATAAAATCAGTTACAGAATCATTAATAGTTTTGAAAGATTTTCTGTCTCCTGTAAAAAGCTGTTCCAAACCCAATACTTTTGTGTTAAGCCTTTAGTATCTGTCAGTATCTGCCCATTATCAACATTAAGGCTTTGGAAATAAAAACCCTAACTGACAAATTGTTTAAATTCGCATGTATACATAGAAGTTATTTTTTAGATATTCCTATAGCCACTAGATTTTATTTATTCATTTTTCTTTTATAAAACTAGAAAAATATTAATTAGAATAAAACACTAACAACGGGAAAAAATAACTACGATCCTATGCTGAAGTTTTCAGGATGTTTTAAATTTAACTGATATATTTTTATAAACATCCCTGTTAGTTTTCCTTTGCAAATATGTATGGATCATACAAACTTCACTTATTTCTTTTCAACTATGCCAAATGTTTTTAGAGTAATAAATGATTGTGTAAGAGATAGCTATTTCCAAACATGCCAAAACAATCCCTAGAATATGTACCATGGGCTAACTGCCAATTACATTTCCTTTTTCTTCTACTTAATTCATTCTTCCTCCTTCTCCTTCCATCCATTTTACATTTTATCATATGTACGGTTCTTGTATTAGAAAAGTATGGTTATATAATTAAGGAAATATGAATCAATTCATCCCATCTAATTTTCTTGAGTTTAAAATTAAGAACAGAAGATAATAAAATTCGTATCTTAAAATGCTCTGAATTATCTCTCCAACTTTTTAACTAATTATTCTAAAATTGGATTTAGTTTGACAACTAACATCATTATTCCCAATTTTTTTCACTACTCCCCATTTAGAAGCATACCAGAAACACACCAGAGTCTGAAATAAGTGTCTTAGACAATCTTACATCTAAAATTGCATTTAGAAAGGACAGGGGAAGACACAAGAATAAAGTGTTATAAAATTAAAGAACATGACACAGTGGAGTTTTGTTTTCTGGGGGACCCTTCTTCCATAGCTGTTGAGCAAGGTACAATTTTCATTGGAGGAGTTCTGTGCTGTTTCTGCCAACACACAGTTTAAAAATGCTTTTTCTTGTTCAAAGCTTTCTCAGAAAAAAAAAGGTGGCTTATTGATTCTAAGAGTGATCCAGAGACACAAATTAGGATATAAAATGATAGTGTAATTTTTTCCAAATATATCTTTTTCTCTGTGTTCAAGAGAGCAATGACTAGACATGATAAAGATATCTGCATTTAACTGAGGAGAAGAGATAAGCCATAGGAATAAGACTGTAAAAGTGGAACTTCCGACATCACTCAACAAGACCTGGGAGACTCTCCTTGGAAGGGCAGTAATGTGGTGGAAAGAGTTCAGAGTTAGGATAGGGTTAACTTAGATCCTGGCTCTGTCACTCACTAGCCCTGACTAAGAACACATTTTCAGCCTTTTTCTGAGCCTTGGTTCCCTTACTTGTAAAAGACAATAATATCTTACATGATTCTTTTGATTATCAAATGAAACAGTGAAGGTTAAGCATGAGATAAGTGTTCAATTACTGATTGAGTACCTGCCTAGGGTCAGACACTATTTCTACAAACATGTGAAGTGATGATTAATTTAATCCTGAGAAGTACCCTATGAGATAGATAGGTGCCATTTTAGCCCCAATTTTCTTAGCATTGGAAAGCCAAATAATGTGCTTGACCTGGCATGATTAAGTAGCAGGCAGAAACTGATTTTAAAGCCAGGGAGTTTAATCATTTTCTCAAGAAGCACTATTTATTATAGTAAGAGATGGAACTTACAGTTTATAATTAAAATAATTTTTTAAATTTCTTTTATCCTTTGGACATATCCACTTAAAACTGTAAAGTCCAATTACAATATTTTAAAGTCACTTGGGACATTATCTTACCATGTGTTTAAACCACAGACTAAATACATATTTAGGTTCATTTTAAAATTTTTATTCTTAAAATAAAATTCTTAAGGGCTGTTCTTTTATTTATTTAATTTTATGATTATGTAAAATATCCCATGGTCCCCCAAATGAAAAAAACTATATTTTTAAAAAACCTGGTTTCTATCTTTCCCCCCTTCAACCTATTCCATTTCATCCCCTACAAAGTAACTTTTTTGAAAAATTTATTTTAAAAAATAATTAATATTTAATTTGCTCTAAATGCCTGTTATTGTTATTTTAATATATATTTTTAAAATACAAAATATAAACTAATTAATAAGTAGATATTATAGAGTGATTTGTTATGAGAGTTTATCTTTCCTATCATTGCATTTTTTAAGGCTTGACATTTAGATCAATCACACATGTATCTAAAACTTAGTAGGCTATACAGAAACTAAAACACAGTGTTCATTCTTATAAATTGACTCAAAATCCATAAAGCAAAACTTAAGGAGCTGATAAATGGTACTTTCTAAATTACTAAAGGATTTCCTTAAAGACTAAGTTCTCAAACATCCAGAACAATCTTAAAGACTGTTAACTATTACCCTCTTAAGTGACAATAAAAATAATGAAGACATCATAGCTTGGAAATTTCACAAAGACCATACAAAGATATGACATTTAAATTTTCCATTGTCTTTTTTTTTTTTAATACAAGCCAGTATATATCTCTTTTTTAAAAAATAAACAATGGCGAACTACACACCCAAGATAGGCTAAGCTATACTCTAGTAACAAGCTCTAGTAACAAGCGAGCTTCCATATCTTACTGGCTTAGCGTTACTATGGGCTATTTTTCACTCACCATCATAGTATGTACAGGTAGAACTGCTCTCCCTGGGCATTCTCCGAGGTGCTAATTCAGGGACCCAGTTTCCTTCTATACTGAGACATTGTTATCTTAAACTTGTGGCCCCAAAGTTTGTCACAGAAGGAGAAAAGAGAGCATGTGAAGAAGGTTTATGGCCAGGCCTAAAATGAATGGATATACATCTCTTCCATCCACATCCTATCGGCCAGAATTGACCAAAGGAAGTTTTTCATCCTCTGTGTCTGGAAAGAGGACAATGAAGTGGGATTTCACAACCATATAATGTCCCTGCCAATAAGCAGTCTTAAATTAGAAGAAGAGTTTTGTGTGATTATCACTACATTACTTCACTTGACTATCACCACTTGAAGGAAAAATGGAAAAGCATGTAACATTTAAAAATTACTGTTATCATAGCTTCCACATTTTATTCTATTTTCTTTCTTTTGACGAGGTGAACATCCAACCATTCCTCTATTACTCAACTATGGCGTAAAGCTTCTGTTTCCCAATGGCTGTGTGTGTTTTTTTCCTATTGGCATATAACATCAGGCATTAAGAATTTCAGTTATCCTTGTTTTGATTGTCTCCACCTCTTTTAAGTATATTGCTAAAGCTTACCTTTATTTTTAAATCATAATTTACATTCTGTGGAAATAGCTGAGTCACTTGTTTTTTGTTTATTCTATGTTCCTAGAATGGGTGACAAGCTACACAAAAAGAACATTAAGAGTTACTATCTAGGGGCTCCTGGGTGGCTCAGCTGGTTAACCCTTGGACCCTTGATTTTGGCTCAGGTCATGATCTCAGGGTCTTGAGATCAAGCCCCATGTAGGGCTCCATGCTCAGCAGGGAGTCTGCTTTTCTCTCTCTCCCTCTTCTTCTGCCCCTCCCCCTACTCATACTCTCGCTTTTAAATAAATAAATAAATCTTTAAAAATAGATAAATAATAAATAAATATTTAATATTTACCAGAACAGACCTGTATGTGCAGCTACTTAAAAAAAAAAATTATTTTTAGGGCTTCCTGTTTAAAGAAACCTCACGTAATTGCCTTGGGGTAGCAGGACGATCATCATTACTTTTCTTTCTTAAATTCATGCCTAAACTCATATTTTATAAGTCTGTTTGTACATTATTTTTACATTATTGTCAAATGTTTCCTAAAATTTACATTCAATGCCTTATTTTGTCCAGAATTAAGGTAAAACCTTATTTATGATATAGTAAATCACAAAGAATGCCAACTATTTTTGCATATTTAGCTTTTTCTAAATTGAAAATACCTCCATGTCTCAGTATATTTTATTACATTGGGTGCATTTCTTTTCGTGCTTCCTTCTATCATAGTGATTTTCACCTTATATTATGGCTGTCTTGTTGAGATTGCCTTCACTAGAATCAAAGACATACACCATATCTTCTGTGCCAACATTCAGAACTTCACACTTAGTATTCTTGACTCATATAAATTGATCAGTTAATATTTGTGGGCACGAACAAGTTAGTAAATAATAAATATATATAAAGAAAATGATTCTTTTTTTTTAAAGATTTTATTTATTTATTTGACAGAGAGATACAGCCAGCGAGAGTGGGAACACAGTCAGGGGGAGTGGGAGAGGAAGAAGCAGGCTCATAGCGGAGGAGCCTGATNTCCCCCAAGACTGTGTGAAGGGGCCAAGGAGAAGCCAGACAGATTCGTATCTATGTGGGCTGCTTACCCCATTCCCCCAAAGTTCCAAAACTTCTTAATCTATTGACCTTCAGGACTTGCTAAATAATACTACATTG
The DNA here is from genome assembly GCF_002007445.2 of Ailuropoda melanoleuca. NCBI lineage: Eukaryota > Metazoa > Chordata > Mammalia > Carnivora > Ursidae > Ailuropoda > Ailuropoda melanoleuca. The sequence continues at coordinate 26,357,447 of NC_048236.1, forward strand.
CCTCCAAAAGAATTAGAAGAAGCATTAAGGAGACTTCAACTTTGTATTTTATATTGCAACACTTCCTGTTAACTTCTGCTGTTCTGATTTATGTACTTAAACTGAATGTTTCATCCTGTATTTCAGCCTAGCAGGGATTTATTTTCATACATTTTCAATGTAAATAAATGATAGTTATTATAAAAGTTTTAATACTTTCCCCCAGATAGGCAGGTTTGCAGTACTGCGTGCAATGTGAATTTTAGAAACAATAATAGTTGCCTTTGAATGAGGCCTCCCATGCTTCAGGCACTATGCTGGCCTCCTGATACTTATGCAATGCTTAATACATCCTGAAAGCCAGTTCCTACTACAAATGAGAGAACCGAGTTTTAGAGAGGTTAAATAACTTCTCTGAGGTCACAAAGCTAAGTAATCTGGGAGCCAGAATTTAAATTCAAATAGTTATGACTTTGAAACCTATCCTTTGTGCTCATTTCACTTATTACTAGAAGTATTTGCCGAAAGTAACAATTACTCCATAAGAGATCAGTTTATTAAAGTAACTAGGTTTTATATATATATATATAGAGAGAGAGAGAGAGAGAGAGAGAATGCAAACTTCGGAAGGCCTAGCTAATTTAGTAAATAAAGGACAATTTCTGGAAGAAAATAAGATATTCAGCTGACCTCCCTAAGTGAGACAAATATTGACAAAGGTCATACATGGGGGTCAGTCTAGTAAGTGGCATTCGTTCACTTAGCATATATTCATTAAACATCTACATGTATCAGGCACTGCGTGAGGGACCTGTAGGAAGCAAGCCAAGTGAGACCCATTCCAGCGGGATGGAGCTTGCAGATGGGTGAGAAACCATGCACCTATAAACTTGTGAAAACCAGGCTTGCAGATGCTTTGCTCACGGTGAGAATGAACATGTGTGTCTTGGTACTTTCACATCAACAAGAATGGGAAATAATGAAACCTAGTGGAATAAAGTCTTGAACAATGCGATGAGAATAAAATAATGCCACCAGAGGAAAAAATTAATCAAAGTGAATGAAGTAGGTTATATTATTTTGACACCAACTCTCACAGCATGTGTCCAAGCAGGCTGAATGTTTTCCCCTCATATATTGTCTGCTCTGCTCCTTCTTTTATCAGCTTCATCGGTCAGGAAAGTAAGTGGTTGTTGTATCAATATATTTCGTATATTAAGGCCATCTGCCAGCTCAATTACTCCAATACATTCTCACAGTATGGGATTTCTCGGAGGAGTAATTCTATTGTAATGCTGCAGAAATTATATAAATGTCCTATGTGACTGAGAGGAAAGAAATATTCAGAATGACAATGCTTATAACGTGAAGAGAGCCAAGTGCATTGTTGTTTTATTGTTGTGTGCTTTTTCTAGACTTTTGAAACTTATTTTGATTTTGGCATCTTACAACTAAATATTGAGCTTTTGTTTAATTTAATTTTGATGAGATAATAAATACACATTGTTAAAATTCAAAAGGCACAACAATGCATGGAGAATTTACAGGCAGCCTACTTCATGAGATACAGTGGTGGAAGTCCAGAAATAAATCTTCTGTTTCTGTCTCCGTGGCTAATGTCATGCATGACCTTTACCTCCATAAACCTCAGTTTCTTCATCTCCAACAGGACAAGGATTAATTGGAGGACCTGTGGTTGTGGAACTAGTACCAAAGGAAGCTCTATTTTGAATTACAGACCCACCTGATACTCTTCTTCCACATACAAAAAAAAAAGTTTTAATTTTAAACTTAGATTGTTACCAACTACAAATGCAATTGACAATAATTCTGTGACTTGACAGATAAATTGTAAGAAATTATATTTTTATAACATAAAAGAGGATAAGATAATCTCATGGAAAAGAATAAATGACAGAAAATGATCACTCCACATGAAATTTAAAAAATGTGTTCAAAATGGATCAGGGGAATTTAATTTAAATACACAGAATTTTTATCGTGCATATGAAA